>NW_022991427.1:0-20000 GCF_902827175.1 Gymnodraco acuticeps
CACACACAGCTGATTTTATATGAATAATTTAATGACATTTTGGCTGAAGCCACTCTCACAAAATCACAAGTGTAAAAAAGTTGCAAAACCAACACACTTGTTTACTCCTTTAAGCCACAGATCAACACACTCACACACATGCTGTGTATCATAATATTTCCTGTAATGTAATGTCGGTCTGTTACCTGCTGGTATGTTACGGTCAGATCTCTGATCACCACGTGTTCATTAGGATGTGTCTCCCCCTGCTGGAAACACAGGAACAACACGTGGTAAATACACACCCTGTTCTCAGTTAATGAACATTTCTCTAAAGCTTCACTTCATTAAATGCTTTAATATTACCAGTGGCCGACTGTAACTAAGTATATTTCCTCAAGTACCGTACGTTGTTTTTGTTTAATCCAATACATCTCAGAGGGAAACATTGCACTTATTAGTGACTACATTTATCGATCCCACATGGTTTCATCTAAATAACAAATGATCACCCCACTGCAGTCAGCATGTCGTTGTGTCCCTTCACCCCAAATTGCTCCTGTGGGGATTGCCCGCAGTACTGAATGTATGTAAGTCGCTTTGGATAAAAGCGTCTAACAAATTAAATGTAATATAATGTAATCATTATTGCATTACAAATACAATGTTGGAGACATGTCTAGAAAGGGAAAACAGATTTATGTATTATAAATCATTTGCTTCTTTCCAACCCCTGAGATTTACCTGGTGACCTTTGGAGGGGCCCGACCCTTAGGTTGAGAACCTCTGGACTAAACTATCAAACTTTATATTAAGGAGTACAAAAGCTGCTCTAAGATTAAAGCGTTTGTATTAATAATGTCAGTAATTATGATATATATATCATCCAAAATGAGTACACACACACACACACACACACACACACACACACACACACACACACACATACAAACACACACACACACCACACACACACACACACACACACACACACACACACACACACACACACACACACACACACACACACACACACACACACACACACACACACACACACACACACACACACAATTTCATCGCGGGCCACACATTAGAATGATGGTTGCACTCAAAGGGCCGGTGGTAACTTAAAGACTATATAAATATACATAGATAAATATATATAAAATGTATTACTTTACAATATTTCCTCTGCATTGGATCATTATCGGATAGGGTAATAACTTCATAATTAACTACGTCTGAAAGCAGAAGTCTAGAGCAAATAATTACAAGTCTCTTCAGTGCGCATCTCACATCTCTTCGCTGATGTTCTGACATCCAGTAAAACAGAGTAAATAATGTGTTCGAAAGCAGATCCTGGTGTTAACACTCACCCTGTTGTCCTCCTGCTCCGTCGAGCTGTAAAATGGAGTCTGGCGCTCTGACAAGTCTGACTTTATACTTTCACTTTCAACTTCCCTCCCTGTCTGCAGCCCCCCCCCTCTCTGTTTCATAATCAGCTGAACCAGTTCAGTGAGATATAAATAAAGCTAAAAACAAGCTCAACAAAGTTATTGAAATAAATATATTAAAACCACATTGTGAAAATAAACCATGGGAAACATGCTGTCTTCAAAACCTCAATTAAGTTAAAGTGTGTAGGTATTTAAGTACTCTAGTGTTAACAACATCACATTAAATTGTTCCCTATTATATATATATATATATATATATATATATATATATGTTACTGGATTAATAACCCTGCTGCATGTATTGCATATTACTGTATTTTTCTCAGAATATGAATGGCGTTTTTTGTTGCTGGCACCAGGGAGCCATTGCATGTTCAAATTCAGACTGTTTGCAGTCAGTAAAGAAACCTTGTCCGATCTACACAGATTAACGTAGGCCTACAGATAAAAAGTACATTATATTTAAATGTTTTTGATTTGCAGCACTTGTAATCATTGACCACTAGAGGTCGCTGTTACATCAGTTTCTGCATTTAATCAAACATCCATATGCCTTTTCTGTCTTGAAGAGGAATACACAGGTGCGAAAAGTACTCAGATCTTGTACTTGAGTAAAAGTAGAAGTACTCAGATCTTGTAGTAAAAGTAGAAGTACTCAGATCTTGTAGTAAAAGTAGAAGTACTCAGATCTTGTAGTAAAAGTAGAAGAACTCAGATATTATACTTGAGTAAAAGTAGAAGTACCAGGGTGTAGGAATACTCTGTTCAAGTAAAAGTCCTGCATTCAAAATGTTACTCAAGTAAAAATAGAAAAGTATTATCATCAAAATATAGTAGGCCTATATAGACCTAAGTACCTGTAGGAGCCATAACACTACTTAGCTCAAGTTCATTATTTGTATTATTTGTAGGTGCCATAACACTACTTAGCTCAAGTTCATTATTTGTATTATCATTATTATTTACAGTCACCTTTATTTGCTTGCTGAGCACTTCCGGTAATTGTCACATGGGTGTGGTTTGGTTTATAAGTCACCTGTTTGATGTCGAGTGCACATGACAGAGGGTGAGCTTGTGCTGTCATTTTTTCTATTGACCGTTTTGTCCATAGTTACTATGTTTTGATTTTGTTTATTAAATATCCTTACAACTATATTGCTTCAACAGGGACTTTCTTTTCGAAAACGCGTCACAGTTTAAAGCCAAGTTTAGCCTCTCGGCGACTCAAATGTAACTGGGTATTGAGCCGCCACAGTACCAAAAGTAAAAGTAGTTATTTTGCAGAAAAAAGTTTACAACACTTGTAGAAGTCTCATTGGACTCTAGGGACGCTGATGTTCTGACATCCAGTAAAACGGAGTAAATAATGTGTTAAAAAGCAGATCCTGGTGTTAACACTCACCTTGTTGTTGTTCTCCAGCTCCACCCAGGTGTAAAATGGCGTATGGCAGTCTGACTTCCTATTTGGACCACACCCTCCCTGTCGGTTATGGCTAGAAAGGATCCGTCTTGTGTAAAACTCTCGCGAGAGTTTGCAAGTCACGTGGCTGAATGTTTACGTTTGGCAGGCAGCCTTTCAGTTACGATCGTTAACATCAGTGGGCCACCACAGCAACTGATGGTGAGAAGCTAAACTATCTATTAATGATGTCAATGACAGGGAGTGTGATTGTTGAAATAGGGAGTTAGCGGTCTTGCTGTTCAAAGAAGAATGACAACACTGTAGATCACCAACACTACGGTTTAATTTTTATTCACAGGCAAGTCAACGTTGTCGCAGTAAAAGTCCCAAGATAGCTCCTGGTGCAATAAAATGTTCCCTTTCAGTGTGTTACTATTATGTCTGATGTTTCTCTATTAATATTGCTGCTGCATTAATGTGTATGTTGCATCATGTTACTGCTGTCGATGTGTTTCCGAGTCGCTCCGATTACAACGAGAGTTACAACGAGAACGTGACGTCATATGTACACAAGACGGATCCTTTCTAGCCATATCCCTCCCTGTCTGCAGCTCCTCCTCTTGTTTCATAACCAGCCTTATCAGCTGAACCAGTTCACATATGTTCAGTGAGATAGAAATAGAGCTAACAACAAGCTCAATGTTATTGAAACAAACATTAAAACCACAGTGTGAAAATAAACCATGGTAACGTTTTGTATCATGAAGATAAAGCAACACTTTCTCAGAATAAAGCAAAACTATGAGTTTAAAAGAAAAAAAAACTGAGTCAAGCAACAATAAAAATAAAAGTTGCAAACAAATCATTTGTGTAATCATGTAAACTATAAGTATTTTTTCTTTGTTTTAAAGACTATATAAATATACATAGATAAATATATAATGTATATAAAATAATGTATTACTTTACAATATTTCCTCTGCATTGGATTATTATCAGATAGGTTAATAACTTCATAATTAACTACGTCTGAAAGCAGAAGTCTAGGGCAAATAATTACAAGTAATTGCAAGTCTCTTCAGTGCGCATCTCAGTTTATGGGCAACGTGCTCCTGTAAAGCAGCACGTAACCTTATAATAAACGTATTATATTCTTTGTAAGCTCTTGTGGGCCACATAAAATGAAGTGGCGGGCTGTGAGTTTGACACCTCTGATCTAAGCCATAATAATAATAATAAACGTGGTTAAAATACATGAAATCAGTCAGACTTCAGACAGGCCGCTCTCCATTTTGACTGTGTTGGGCTGTCGCATGTTATGTTGCTTTGATGAATCAGAAAACAGGAAATAAAAAAAGTTTACACCACTTGTAGAAGTCTCTTTGTACTCTAAGACGCTGATGTTCTGACATCCAGTAAAACAGAGTAAATGTGGATCTAAAGCAGATCCTGGTGTTAACACTCACCCTGTTGTCCTCCTGCTCCTCGAGCTGTAAAATGGCGTTTGGCACTCTAACAAGTCTGACTTCATACTATCACTTAAATAAAGCTAAAAACAAGCTCAACAAAGTTATTGAAATAAATATATTAAAACCACATTGTGAAAATAAACCAGTAGAAGTAAACATGCTCTCTTCAAAACCTCACTTAAGTTAAAGTGTGTAGGTATTTAAGTACTCTAGTGTTAACATCACATTAAATTGTTCCCTATTATACATATATACAGTGGGGCAAAAAAGTATTTAGTCAGCCACCAATTGTGCAAGTTCTCCCACTTAAAAAGATGAGAGGCCTGTAATTGTCATCCTGGTACACTTCAACTATGAGAGACAGAATGGGGGGAAATAATCCAGGAAATCACATTGTAGGATTTTTAATGAATTAATTGGTAAATTCCTCGTTAAAATAAGTATTTGGCAACAAGATTTCTGGCTCTCACAGACCTGTAACTTCTTCTTTAAGAGCGTCCTCTGTCCTCCACTTGTTAACTGTATTAATGGCACCTGTTTGAACTCGTTATCAGTATAAAAGACACCTGTCCACAACCTCAAACAGTCACACTCCAAACTCCACTATGGCCAAGACCAAAGAGCTGTCAAAGGACACCAGAAACAAAATGGTAGACCTGCACCAGGCTGGGAAGACTGAATCTGCAATAGGTAAGCAGCTTGGTGTGAAGAAATCAACTGTGGGAGCAATTATTAGAAAATGGAAGACATACAAGACCACTGATAATCTCCCTCTATCTGGGGCTCCATGCAAGATCTCACCCCGTGGGGTCAAAATGATCACAAGAACGGTGAGCAAAAATCCCAGAACCACACGGGGGGACCTAGTCAATGACCTGCAGAGAGCTGGGACCAAAGTAACAAAGGCTACCATCAGTAACACACTACGCCGCCAGGGACTAAAATCCTGCAGTGCCAGACGTGTCCCCCTGCTTAAGCCAGTACATGTCCAGGCCCGTCTGAAGTTTGCTAGAGAGCATTTAGATGATCCAGAAGAGGATTGGGAGAATGTCATATGGTCAGATGAAACCAAAATAGAACTTTTTGGTAAAAACTCAACTAGACGTGTTTGGAGGAGAAAGAATGCTGAGTTGCATCCAAAGAACACCTACTGTGAAACATGGGGGTGGAAGCATCATGCTTTGGGGCTGTTTTTCTGCAAAGGGACCAGGACGACTGATCCGTGTAAAGGAAAGAATGAATGGGGCCATGTATCGTGAGATTTTGAGTGACAACCTCCTTCCACCAGCAAGGGCATTGAAGATGAAACGTGGCTGGGTCTTTCAGCATGACAATGATCCCAAACACACCGCCCGGGCAACGAAGGAGTGGCTTCGTAAGAAGCATTTCAAGGTCCTGGAGTGGCCTAGCCAGTCTCCAGATCTCAACCCCATAGAAAATCTTTGGAGGGAGTTGAAAGTCCGTGTTGCCCAGCGACAGCCCCAAAACATCACTGCTCTAGAGGAGATCTGCATGGAGGAATGGGCCAAAATACCAGCAACAGTGTGTGAAAACCTTGTGAAGACTTACAGAAAACGTTTGACCTCTGTCATTGCCAACAAAGGGTATATAACAAAGTATTGAGATGAACTTTTGTTATTGACCAAATACTTATTTTCCACCATAATTTGCAAATAAATTCTTTAAAAATCAGACAATGTGATTTTCTGGATTTTATTTTTTCTTCTCATTTTGTCTCTCATGGTTGAGGTATACAGGATGAAAATTACAGGCCTCTCATATTTTTAAGTGGGATAACTTGCACAATTGGTGGCTGACTAAATACTTTTTTGCCCCACTGTATATATTTGTTTCTGGATTAATAACCCTGCTGCATGTATTGCATATATTACTGTATTTTTCCCAGAATATGAATGGCGTTTTTTGTTACTGGCACCAGGGAGCCATTGCATGTTCAAATTCAGACTGTTTGCAGTCAGTATAAAAACCTTGTCCAATCTAGACAGATTAAAGTATAGATAAAAAGTATATTGTATATGTTTTTGATGTGCAGTACTTGAGTAAATGTACTTGTAATCTCTACCTTGACCACTAGAGGTCGGTGTTACATCAGTTTCTGCATTTAATCACAAACATCCATATGTGCCTTTTCTGTCCTGAAGAGGAATACACAGGTGAGAGAAGTACAGATTGAGTAAAAGTAGAAATACTTAGATCTTGTACTTGAGTAAAAGTAGAAGTACTCAGATCTTGTACTTGAGTAAAAGTAGAAGTACTCAGATCTTGTACTTGAGTAAAAGTAGAAGTACCAGAGTGTAGGAATATCAGCAGGAGAGGACTCTTTAAAGTAGAGACACTACATACTGATATACACCTGAACATCAGCAGGAGAGGACTCTTTAAAGTAGAGACACTACATACTGATATACACCTGAACATCAGCAGGAGAGGACTCTTTAAAGTAGAGACACTACATACTGATATACACCTGAACATCAGCAGGAGAGGACTCTTTAAAGTAGAAACACTACATACTGATATACACCTGAACATCAGCAGGAGAGGACTCTTTAAAGTAGAGACACTACATACTGATATACACCTGAACACCAGCAGGAGAGGACTCTTTAAAGTAGAGACACTACATACTGATATACACCTGAACATCAGCAGGAGAGGACTCTTTAAAGTAGAGACACTACATACTGATATACACCTGAACATCAGCAGGAGAGAACTCTTTAAAGTAGAGACACTACATACTGATATACACCTGAACATCAGCAGGAGAGGACTCTTTAAAGTAGAGCCACTACATACTGATATACACCTGAACATCAGCAGGAGAGGACTCTTTAAAGTAGAGCCACTACATACTGATATACACCTGAACATCAGCAGGAGAGGACTCTTTAAAGTAGAGTCACTACATACTGATATACACCTGAACATCAGCAGGGGAGGACTCTTTAAAGTATAGACACTACATACTGATATACGGCTGAACATCAGCAGGAGAGGACTCTTTAAAGTATAGACACTACATACTGATATACGGCTGAACATCAGCAGGAGAGGACTCTTTAAAGTAGAGACACTACATACTGATATACGGCTGAACATCAGCAGGAGAGGACTCTTTAAAACAGAGACACTACATACTGATATACACCTGAACCTCAGCAGGAGAGGACTCTTTAAAGTAGAGCCACTACATACTGATATACACCTGAACATCAGCTGGAGATTACTCTTTAAAGTAGAGACACTACATATACACCTGAACATCAGCAGGAGAGGACTCTTTAAAGTAGAGCCACTACAGTCCTCTCTGTAATCAAAGAGAGCAGCTGCCTCTACCCGGATACTGATTACCATCATTTAATCTCTGCTCTCTGATTGGCTGCTGACACTTTAGCTGCTGCTAACTTTCTGTCAGTCGCTTCAGACAACTTTAGAGAGACAGACAGCTACAGAGAGACATCTACAGAGAGACAGACAGGTACAGAGAGACAGCTACAGAGAGACAGACAGGTACAGAGAGACATCTACAGAGAGACAGGTACAGAGAGACAGACAGGTACAGAGAGACAGAGAGACAGACAGCTACAGAGAGACAGACAGCTACTCTGTTCAAGTATATGTCCTGCATTCAAAATGTTACTCAAGTAAAAATAGAAAAGTATTATCATCAAAATATAGTATATAAGTACCAAAAGTAAAAGTAGTCATTGTGCAGAAAAAAGTTTACACCACTTGTAGAAGTCTCTTTGGACTCTAGGACGCTGATGTTCTGACATCCAGAAAAACAGAGTAAATAATGTGTTCAACACTCACCCTGTTGTCCTCCTGCGTAAAATGGCGTCTGGCAGTCTGACTTCATACTTGGACTTTAACACCCTCACCTGTCTGCAGCTCCTCCTCTTGATTCATAACCAGCTTTACCAGCTGAACCAGTTCACATACAGGGACTATGTTCAGTGAGATATAAGGAGAGCTAAAAACAAGATAAACAAAGTTATTGAAATAAATATATTAAAGGTCCCATGTCATGGCCATTTCTACTGAATAATATAATAATAATTCCATTGTTGAGGTCTACTTGAATAGTGTCTAAATCTAGATCTCTAAGGTATCCCAAACCCAAAATACACAACAAAGGTTTACTCTAATTCTAGGTTGGATTAGGATATTGGTTTATCAAACTCTATAAGTAAGGGATATAGAAATATTCTACGTAGTACTGTACTATGTCGTTTTCTAAATATTCAACATACATCTGTAGTTTTTTTAAATACTCAACATACTATACTTAGTCACCTTTTGAAATATTCGACATACTATAATTTGCAGATTTTTTAAATATTAGACATACTATGCATTCTTTTATAAAGTATTCCACATACCATTCCTACAGCATGTCGTTTTTAAAATGTTCGACATACTATATTGTGTCGTTTTTTTGAATACTTAAAAAAAACAACATAGTATAGTAACTATACTTTAAATATTCGATATACTATGGTATGCAGTTTTTTTTGAAGTATTCGACAATTCTACTTTAACTAAATTATTTGTTTGACGGTTCAAATTCAAGCTCAAATATAATGAAAAACTAATTTATCATTCAAATTACGTAACTTTTAATAATCAACTGCACGATAATTTGCACATTTTCATTCCCAATGATCAGTAAAAATGTATTTCAATCTATAATAAAAAATCATAATTTATTTGTTGAATACATTTTGGATAATTTTTTTATTGATTTTAAGACTTTTATGAAGACAAACCAAATAAGAAAGTTTAATTTAAGACAAGTTCAGACTGTTTGAAGTCAGTATAGAAACCTGATCCGATCTAGACAGATTGACGTATAGTATAGATAACAAGTATATTATATTTCAATGTTTTTGATGTGCAGTAAATGTACTTGTAATCCACATTATGTCCACAAGAGGTCACTGTCACATCAGTTTCTGCATTTAATCATAAACATCCATTATGTGCCTTTTCTGTCCTGAAGAGGAATACACAGGTGGGAGAAGTACTCAGATCTTGTACTTGAGTAAAAGTAGAAGTACCAGAGTGTAGGAATACTCTGTTACAGTAAAAGTCCTGCATTCAAAATGTTACTTAATTAAAAATAGAAAAGTATCAGCATCAAAATCTAGTGAAAGTAGCGACAGTAAAAGTAGTCATTGTGCAGATTGGTCCATTTCAGAATAATATATATGATATGTAGTGGCGGCCGGCCCATAGGGGCGCTAGGGGCGCCGCCCCACCTCTTCCCACATACAAAAAAAAATATTTAAAAAATATTAAATTAAAAAATATATATTTAAAAAATATATATATTTTATATTTTTATTTTTAATGAACAAGGTAAATATCATACAATTGGTATCAGTAAAATGTATAATCTACAATAAAATCTGGTTTAAAATTGTGTTACGATGTCTAAAGTTACTGATAAGTCACATGTTTCCTGCCTGGCCTTGCCCGTGGCATTAGTTTATCATTACCGGGCGCCGTGCAAGGAGCCCCCCAGCCAAACAGCAGCAACCAGCACGTTGCAAAAGTCTCAATAGTAAACTGTGCTGCCGAAACATAATTTCAGCCAATAAGCGCCGTCAAATATTTTGGTCACGAGGGCTATCACGTTGGCGCCCACGTTGGCGCCCACGTTGCTTACGTGCGTTGACCTGAGTTGTTTTTTAGACTCGTGAGTGACCAAGGTGATGAGAATGGCATCGTGTGCAGGTGGAGTCGCCGGACCTCGGTCCCCGCCCAATTCCGTTCAAGAGCTAATCTCCAATCCTTTCGAAAGGAGAAGTTTGGGAGATAAACTGTTGCTTAAAGACCTTGGACCGGACCAACCCGATTTGTATATATCGCAGCAAGCTCGTGAAAAAGACAAAACGTATCAACGAGGCTTCTCACGTAGCTGGTACACCAGAAAGGCATGGCTAGCTGGATGCAAACAGGTAAATGCTGTCTTTTGTTTCCCATGCTTGCTCTTCAAACAGCCAGGGACAGATACGATCTGTTCAGAAACTAGACAAAAGTTAAACAAGTACAAACCACAGACTGTCTGTGTCATGGAGAATACAGTCGCTGGTTTATTTATGTCTGTAGGCCGTTGTTGTGAGTGTGGAAGGTCGGAGCATATATAACGTTAGCTTAGCCAAGCTCCATTAAAAAAATAAGCATTCTAAAAGGTTTTTCGCCTGCCGTCTGTCTGCAGACTTGTCAAAGCATTAATTCATGGTTTTTACTAACCGGTATCAGTATGTTGTTACTTCGGCATCATTTAGAAACGTGTATTACAATTTAATCACGGTAAAATATGTTCATTTTGTTGTAGTTGTAGCTCCCGAGCGCGTCTTGTTTGAATGATGCGAGTAAACACAGCTGGCAGCCGCGGTGAAACTCGAGTGACTAGAGCGATGCGAATATTCGCATCGCGTCCGGTCTTCCGGATTAACTTGTTTCCCGATCAACTTGTTTCCCAATCAACTCGTTTCCGTGGGGTGCGTGGCTTTCTTCTGTCGTTTACATACATATTTTGGTATATTTGGCTTCTTAGGAACACGTTGATGCACATCCAGTACCAGTGTGTGAGGTTGTGATTACGATGGCGATATCCGGACGCGAACAGCGAGGACTACAACAAGACAAACGAGTTGCTCGAATAAATCATTTAAACCAGCTATTGTTTCCAGACTTATTACGGAATATCGTTGTTAATGTCCAAGTCCATCTGTGTATACCTTCAGACAGCCTCCAAGTGAAGCACACAGTGTTTACTCACAGTTTGAAAGCAGCGTGGAGAAGTCTTCATCTGTGTTCAACTGTGATCCTCCCACGGAACTGGGACCTGCCCACGTTAAAATGTGACCCGCCCAGGTTCAATTGTGTTACGATTTCTGTGGCTATCTACCAGCGATCATGTTTAATATGAAAGACTACCCACACATGTAACCCTTATAAAAACGGTATTGTGCAGCACTCATCCAGATAAGATGTGACTGTTACCTCGTTTTGCAAAGATAGCAGCAGAAATGTCATTGGGGATATTTAGACTTTAAAATGCTGCTTGGTCGTGAATGTTGGTGTCGGCAAACAATATTACGAATCCTCTATTCAAACAACATATTCAATGTGCATCGACATGAAAATAACAAAAAAGCTCATGCTGGACTCAAACCCGAGTCCCAACAGTAAAAATCAATCATGCGCGTTATGAGTGCGCCACGAATCTTCACGTCCTAACAGATCACCACAGCTCATTTTGTTACATTCATATTGTCAACAAGTTCTAGAAAAATGCAACCCGACATCATATTGATAATAATAGTAGTTAGTAAAGGATTTATTGATGTGAATGTTTTGAACAGTGAATACTTATTGTAAATCGCTTTGGATAAAAGCGTCAGCTAAATGCAATGTCATGTAATGTGATGTAACAGGCATCAACACAGCGACTTGATTTATTGTTCTCTGGTGATCTGTTAGGACGTGTTGAATGGAGAAGTCTTCATCTGTGTTAAACCGATCCTCCCAGGGAACTGGGACCCGCCCAGGTTCAAATGTGACCCGCCTAGATTAAACTGTTACGATTTCTGTGTTCACTGTTCAAAACATTCACGTCAATAAATCCTTTACAAACTATTATTGTTGTCAGTCTTACATTTGTATCATATATTATTATCAATATGATGTCGGGTTGCATTTTTCTAGAACTTGTTGACAATATTAATGTAACAAAATGAGCTGTGGTGATCAGTTAGGACGGGAAGATTCGTGGCGCACTCATAACACGCAGGGCATGATTGATTTTTACTGTTGGGACTCGGGTTTGAGTCCAGCATGAACTTTTTTGTTATTTTCATTCAGAGCAGGTATTTCTCCTGCCGGATTTGGAACCCCCCTATATCTTTCTCCAGGATAGTCACAACTTCACCAAAATCATACTGGTGCTTGCTGTTCCCCTCTAGGTTGTGCTCACCAAAGCATTTTACTCTGGGCCTAGCAGGTACAAAACTAAAGAGGGGCTTCCAAATCCGGCAGAGGAGACTTTCTATCCTGAGGAAGATTTTCTATTTGCATGCAGTCCAAGTCATTTCTGCGTTTCTGTGTAATATCATAATAAAGTTATCCTTTTTCCTGGCAATGATAAATCCCTGTTTTTACAAGTTCAAGTGTTTTGAATTCTTTCAACAGCGCACACGTTCTTTATTACCCTACATGGACACAAAATAAAGGGACATTCTTTTAACCTCACCCAAACATATTTGTTCACATTTGTGGTATCTTCTCAATTTCTTCACTTTATTGCAATAGGTTTGTAAATTATAAATAATTAGACCAATACAGTATTTTTCGTTTGCAAACACACTAAAATTACACATAAAGCTGTAGAGGAAACTTCTGTGTAGCTATGCAGTGGGAGTCACCGACTCAGGAAGGAGACACGGTAAGAGCAGTAGCTTTGATGTCAAACACATGATGGTTTATTTGGAGTTAACGGCCGGAGGAATTCACATCACAAGTCCAAGAGTCAGAGGTTCTGACTTCACGGTAGAGTTGCCACGTCAATTCTGAAGAACTCTACCCCAGACCCATGTATTTAGCTAGTTCAGAGAGCATCATCAACATGCTGCATAATAAGATAGAATGATAACACCTCTATCAGCTGACGCAAACAGGCAGGAACAGGGAGACAAAACACTGAGAGCACAGCAGCCAAGGTTACAGGTGCCTGTGCTCAGTCAGGACAGTTTGAACTGATACACTGGGTCAAAGTTATGGGCCTTGGAAAATATTTCCACAACAAAAGCAACATTATTTAAAGCGACACTCAAAAAGCAAAACCTCAGCTCAAGTCTCCAAAAATCTAAACACATTTTCAGCTTTCACTCAATTTTAAATTCAACAGGGCACTTTTGCAACACTGCACGCAGTTCTACAGTTCAGGCAAACAACTGACATAGTCACTTGTTTGCCATTTTCAAAACACTGCCATTAAAAATCAATAATCAAATACACATGCCAAAGGACCATAAAGTTTAACACTGAACTGCTTTATTGTTGACTCATCAATCAGGATGAAAGCACTGTAAAAAGACTGTGCATTTCTCTTCTACAGGCAGTGGAAGAGAGGGGAGATATCCTCTGTGATGGTGAGGTGATGTTGCCACACACAGCTAAGCAAAAAATCCAAATAATCTTTAGAATATATAATTGTGTTTGTATTTTCCTCAAAGTTAGTTTTCTATTCACTGTAATTCATAGAAAGCATATTTTAGTTCTGAATTCTCCCCATGCAGAAATAGTGCATAAAGATGATTGTGCTTTAGATTAATTACATCAGTGTGTAGTTGTTTGGACAAAGTGCTGTGAATGAAGTGTGTGCCATTTGGTGCAAAAGTTTTTTTTTGATAAGTGCTTATGTGGTTTTGAGCGCAGTGCTTCATTTTGCAGCACATATATGGTGTTGTGCACCTGCTTGTTCTCCTACTTGGAATGCTTTACAGCAGTGTTTCTCAAACTTTTTCATACCAAGGATCTACCACCAGAACCAGAGGGCGGACAAGATGAGGGCGCAGCAGGTCGGTTACTAAGACGACTTAAAGAATAAATAATGATATGTTATGTTGATGAAGAGAATAGTGAAACATGTCACGACGATGTGGTTAAATGTCTTGTTTGTGTCAGTCCAAAGGCAAAGTATAGACCAGGGATGTCCACACCTTTTCCACTGAGGGCCACATACAGAAACATATATATATGAAGGGTTGGGCCACTCACTAGAGCAGTGTTTCTCAAACTTTTTCATACCAAGGACCACTTAACCAATACAAAAACACTCGCGGACCACCTAACTCCACAAATATCCCAAAACACATCGTTTTTCTAGAGCAGATTATAAATCCCCTGGAGATGGTACAAACAAGTGGCAACATGTGTGACGAAGGTGTTGCCCTGGGCTTTATCATGCAATAGAAGGTGAAACTTAAGCTCGTTCCACTGCAGAGATATTCCCGCGAGAGTGCGGAAAACTTAAATTTATTTATTTATTTCAAATGTGAAATGTTACCAATATACTCACGGACCACTAGGGGGCCACACTTTGAGAAGCACTGCTTTACAGGCTAGTGGTATGTATTCATGTTATTCATATGTTGCCTTTTTTTTGTATTGTTCTTGCAGTTGTGAAAGACTCTTGGGCAGGGAATGAGAGCCATGTTCTGGTGTCCAAAATAGGTCCTTATCAAATGTACTACTGGGACATAAAGCAAATTGGTCCAGACATGGAGCTTGAGAGTGAGGTATGATCTATTCAGCATTTTAAATTAAATGAATGGCACTTATACAGAATGTGTTGGTCTTAAATGTTATTCTTTATATTCAAAATATGTACATATGCCCATAGTGCATTAACAGGCATTGTAGGTGCAATACATCTTCCTTGCTGTTCTTTTATAACATTGATGAACCTCTTTTATACTCTTTTGTTACAGGTAATAAATGCATACCTTGCTGTCAAAGTCAAGGACTTCAACAAGGAGAACCCCAGAGGACAGAGAGCCACCTTTATTGACACATTTGAAATGTCAAACATTTGGAACAAAGGCACATCAAGGCTCAAAGTGAGTTGCTGATAATTAAAGCCATGTCAATAAGTGAAACAAAAGTTGTAAAGTGTTTTTTAAATATATATTTCAGATTGATCCATTGGACTATGATGTCATCTTGGGGATCGTCAATGTATTTATGTTCTTAAAATGTGCAGAGGACTCCAGTGCTGTGTTTAATTTATTTTAAAGTAGGCCTGTGTATACATGTATACACCTGTGTACACTCATATTACGCCACTTCCATATTTATTTACATTATACGTAAATCATAATTTCACTTTTACCCATAAACACTTTAAAAGACGCGCAGGAAATTACATTATCAAGCAGCAGGCTAAATAATGTAATTCATTTCAGAGTAAAATTATAGGGGGCGCTTCAAAATCCGGCAGCTCTAGCACCTACTGTACACTATATATATATAATATATATATAATATATATAATATAATATTGAACCCCCTCTTTAGTTTTTCAACTGCTGGGCCCAGAGTTAAATGCTTTTGTGAGCATAAACTAGAGGGGAACAGACAACACCAGTGTGATTTTGGTGACATTGTGACTATCCTGGCCAAAATTACAGGGAGCGCTTCAAAATCCGGCAGCTCTAACACCTACACTGCCGGATATGGAAGCCCCTCTTTAGTTTTGTACCTGCTGGGCCCAGAGTGAAATGCTTTGGTGAGCACAAACTAGAGGGGAACAGACAACACCAGTGTGATTTTGGTGACGTTGTGACTGTCCTGGACAAAGTTGTAGGGGGGGTGCCATAACTGGCAGGAGAAATACCTGCTCTGCTGAACATGTTATGTAGAGAACAGTGCAGATCTTCCCTATGGACACCATGATGAACCTAGTCTGAAATAAGGAACATTAATAGTGTGATATAGCACAGATATAAGATCAATAATACACTTTATTTTAGGGCACCTTTCAAATCAAATCAAATCTTATTTGTAGAGCACATTTAAAAACGATTTTGGTCGAGGCAAAGTGCTGTACATGTAATTTAAACACATAAAAAACACATTACATCACAATAAAAGACAATAAATCACAACAGATAAAGCAACACATGGAACAGTCAGGAGTCGTGACCCCACTCTAACTAGAAGGCCAGAGAGAAGTAGCATTCAATGTCACCTTAAAATACAATAAATAATAAAATATGAGTGGCATTACAATACAAACATGTGTTGAGTAGGAAACCACAGAGGAACATTACATTCAAAGGAGCAATTAAAGCGAGTGAAGCCAGTTTGAACACATTATCTTTTAGGCTTGCTTGAAAATAACACAGTGTCTGACATATGTGATATCATTACCGTCATATCATTGCTTACTATTCGTGGTTATCAGACACTTAAACAACAGAGAAGGTTTTAAGAAATAGGACTATACTGACAAATGATTATCCTGTCATTGTCTGTTCTGAAGGAGGAATATAACACAGTGGGACTGCACTCAAAAACGGAAGTTTGTTCCAATACGAAGATTGTGACAGATCTGAAAAGTGTCCTTAAAACGAGCCTCCTCGCAATTGTATGCACATTATTTATTCAGCCGTTTGCTGTTTAATCTGATGGGAAATATATCATTCAAAAGAGAGAGAAAAGCTTATTAAACTAGACGAACGCTCAATACAGGCGATGACGTCACGTTTGCGCGTCCCCGCGAACAGGGCTTCAATCTACGGCAGGGCTTCAATCTACGGCACAACACCGGAGCAGGATTGGTTCCAGGATAAGAGATCAACTGTGCGGAGTTCTTCTTCTTCTTCTTTGCTTTAATGGCGAATCACTTCCACTTGGAGCATATCACCACTATACTGTTGATTTATTTAATGTATAAACTGCCCATATTGTTCATGTAGAACAGTGTTCACGTAGGCTAAGCCTGCACATTGATTTGATTTTTTCATTGAATGTAACCGTTTCAATAAGGATACATCTATTACAGGTTGAGGTAGAAACCATGGTGGAACAGCTGATAACAACAGTGTGCAGAGTTTAAAGCGATCAAGTCATATTACAGGATAAATGAAATACAGTTTAAACTGCCGTTGCAGTTCAAATCACCGACTGTGTGAACGTGAACATTAATAGAATATCACCTCCCATCTTCAGAGCAATCTGACTATTATAACATTAGCGTTAAGAAAGCTTACTTACATATCTGCCACAACATAAGTAACCGGATCAAAGTAACATTAAGTACAGTCCGCGGCATTGTGAGTGCAGACGTGGATGTGTCCCATTATCATTCATATCATATCACATAATGTCTCATTATATTTTCTTATCTGAGTCAGCTGAGCCGTATCTGGCCGTGCAACACTCACAGTGTCACATACTGTATGCATAAGTATTATTTTAAGCAACACATTAAGTTGACGAAACACTCGAGACAAATGTAATTAAAGTCAGATCGTGTTTTAGACGGGGCACTTGTTCTGTTCACTTGTTCTGTTCCCAGCTGTATTCACCTTGCAGGTGACTTTGATCCTGGATAAAGTGTTTAAGTCATGGATGTTTAAAGTTTAACTTCTTCATATTTGACTAATATTATAGTTGACTTTTCATTCAGGAAGTATGACGCTGCGCTGTCAGTACGCTTCTCCATGTTTGTGATTGGTCGAATGCTCCAGATACCACCCCTTTCATGTGAACGTGCACCTAACTAGATAGGACACGGCTGGCTTGAGCGAACCAGCGTTGTAGGACAGTTTAGCGAGAGCGGCTTTGTTTTGGATTAAGTCAACCAGATAACTCAAAACATATCCAGGATAGGTTGAACTAGATTCGTAGCATACCCCCCCCTGGCCTCTGGTGTTAACACTCACCCTGTTGTTGTTGTTGTTGTTGTTGTTGTTGTTGTTGTTGTTGTTGTTGTTGTTGTTGTTGTTGTTGTTGTTGTTGTTGTTCAAAATTACGTCTTGCGGTCTGACTTCCTACTTGGACTTTACCATCCTCCCTGTCTGCAGCTCCTCCTCTTGTTTCATAACCAGCTGTTACCTTTTTTACTAACGGTATCTCGGCACCGAAACCGTAGTTTGGAATACACACCGGTGGTTTCTGACTTGGCTCGTTGTCAGCCGGTAACCGGCTGCCCAGACACTTCGAGGGGGAAAAGATGCAAAACGGGGCGTTCGGGTGCCGTGGGAAGAACCTCCGTTTATTCCATAGGTTTATTCACGTTCGTCACAGTAAAAAGTTACATTGACACTGTATTACATAGCCTACATACAAACTAGACGCTATTCCTTTTCTGACCATTTTCTCTATCCTTTCGTCTCTCTCTTCATAACTCCGCACTTCGCCTTGGCCATCACTTTTTACACACAAACAAACTCCAAAACCTACAACCCCTTGCGGCTGCTAATCTTAAAGTGACAGGCCAAGCCTGTAACACTGCCCCCACTGGATGATGATAAAACAACCCTTAACATCACTCCAGCACACATTATAAAAGGAAAGCATGAAGCATTGATGGCAACACATTCCCCACTATAATCCCCACTTCCCACAGTCCTTGAAGGCGTCTTCCTTGCTGTGGAAACAGCTTGAATCATGAGGCAATGTCCATAAAAATGTCCACGAAGCATATTGCATATATCCTTTTTGTAACGTTTCAAAGGTGTATAAACACACATACTGACATGTACATAACATACTGTGATGTAGTTAATCAACCCAGTTAAATTAAACACTGTGTGACTTCACTCTATATGATGTGGCTCTTAGGCATTACAATTATCAAACAACAACAAGCAATCTTACCATCTGTTTGGTCTCTAACCAGTTACCTCCTGCATCAAGTGTCAACGCGGTAAAACAGTTTCCACATTACTCATTACCACAGGCAACTAAATGAAATAGAACCACAAACTGTGGATGTGTGACAATATCATTAAATAACTTTAGCTTAAGAGCATAGAATTACTCTGGAACTCTTTTTTTTCTTCTTCTTTTTTTTTTATTACTGATTTAGGAACAAACCTGCTGACATCCTGACTCAGGTTAAACTTTAACATCCCTTAGTGACTGACCCAGTCACCTAACATGTCAGGAGCTCTGCGGAGTCGCTGGGGTCTCTGTAGAGGGGTGGAAGTCAGTAGTGGACCACTGGCCGGGACCCTGGAAGGGCGCTGAGTCAGAGGAAGTCTGTCATGAAGCCAGGGCCTCGAGGGCCTCCACAGCTGGATCCTCTGCGTCTGATGGGGGGTCCCACAGGTGGAGAGGCCCGATGACTGCGTCAGATGAGTTGAGGTCTGGCTGAGGGGGCGGCACCTCGACAGGTGCCCAGGCTTCTGTGTCAGCTGTTGTCTAATGGGGTCCTGGAATAGTAAGGCTAGAGCTTGTCATGGTGGACAACTATTTGGCTCTGGGCTCTTTTTGGGTCT
Organism: Gymnodraco acuticeps; assembly: GCF_902827175.1. Classification (NCBI taxonomy): domain Eukaryota; kingdom Metazoa; phylum Chordata; class Actinopteri; order Perciformes; family Bathydraconidae; genus Gymnodraco; species Gymnodraco acuticeps. Next base: position 19,355 of record NW_022991427.1, read on the forward strand.
AGATCAGGTCATCCAACATGCCTACAATGAAGTAAGGACCCTCGTAGGATGGCGGAAACTTTCGTAGGCCTACCTTGTTTTGAACCCTTTTGGTGCCTTTAATCAGTATAGAAACCTTGTCAGATCTAGACAGATTAACGTATAGATAAAAAGTATATTATATTTAAATGTTTTTGATGTGCAGTACCTGAGTAAATGTACTTGTCCACTAGAGGTCGCTGTTACATCAGTTTCTGCATTTAATCACAAACATCCATATGTGCCTTTTCTGTCTTGAAGAGGAATACACAGGTGCGAGAAGTACAGATTGAGTAAAAGTAGAAAATACTCAGATCTTGTACTTCAGTAAAAGTAGAAGTACTCAGATATTGTACTTGAGTCAAAGTACTCAGTTCTTGTAGTAAAAGTAGAAGTAGTCAGATCTTGTACTTGAGTAAAAGTAGAAGTACTCAGATCTTGCAATAAAAGTAGAAGTACTCAGATCTTGTACTTGAGTAAAAGTAGAAGTACTCAGATCTTGTGCTTGAGTAAAAGTAGAGGTACTCAGATCTTGTTCTTGAGTAAAAATAGAAGTACTCAGATCTTGTACTTAGTAAAAGTAGAAGTACTCAGATCTTGTACTAGAGTAAAAGTAGAAGTACTCAGA
>NW_022991427.1:22500-33596 GCF_902827175.1 Gymnodraco acuticeps
CGCTCTGCACCCCCCTTCCGTTTAACCACCATGGGGTCTAGAGCCTTCAGCCGCTCTGCACCCCGCCTCTGGAACTCCCTCCCACCTGACATCCGCAACACTGACTCTCTCCCCATTTTCAAATCACGCCTCAAAACATATCTCTTCACACTCGCATATCCACCCTGATCATTACCCATCACACATCCTCTGTTTTTATTGATTTGGTTATTTGATTGATTTATATACTGCATTGTCTTGTTTATGTCTCTTATGCTGGTGTTATGTATTGTGTATCTTGTTTTTATGTGTGTGTACGGCGACCTTGAGAGCCTTGAAAGGCGCCTATATAAAATAAATGAATTATTATTATTATAATCTATTCGACTCAATTTAAGATGAATAAGTAAATAAGGAAAGGAGCGATAGAGATGAGAAAATAAAAATTGGGAAAACATTTAGTCACAGCAGGATGTTAAAATGAGGCACATCATGTGAAAATATTAGGGCCGGGACTCGATTAAAAAAATTAATCTAATTAATTAGAGGCTTTGTAATTAATTAATCGAAATTAATCGCATTTTTAATCGCATATAAATATTTGACCTAAGAACAGTGAGAAGCAATTTTTTTTCACATGGATTTTAGTATACCATTAGGCGCATTCACACCGCAGTACTTTTCCCACAAAGGTTCATGAGAACTTAGTTCATGAGAACTCTTTGAACCTGGGGGAGGATTAGGCAAATGAAGCCGCTGACGTCACTTCTTCTTCTTCTGCTTTGGGTTTACTGGCAGGCCGCAAACCACTTCACGGCGTATACTGCCGCCCAAAGTCCCCGGCCGGAAGTCCCCGGAGTTGGGGACTGGCTTCAGTAGAAGCTGCTGGGAGTCCCAGCAGCTTCTACTGAAGCCTTCCGAGTAAATCGCCAGAACGCCGACACCTCCTCATCTCCACCGCTCCCATGTTTTATTTTGTGTTGCCATAAGTTAGTCTCTCTGCGTTTCTGGGCTGGGCTAATGCTAATAATGCTAATGCGAGGATAATAAAATGGCGGCTTCACAAAACTTTTTGGGAGTTTTACGGGGCGTGGCTTGCAATCCGCCCAGCCATTCAAAAAATATAGCTATTTTCTCACAAGAGAGCCGTACGAAAGTCCCTGCTCTCTAGCAGCTCTCTGCTCTCTAGCAGGGACTTTCGTGGGGGTAAAAAGGTTCTCATTAACTAATTTGAGTACCGGCTCTTTTTGGTGTGAACGCGATAAAAGAGGCTAACGTCCACGCTAGCTTCCACGCTAGCTGCTATATGTTTTGCATTGAGGTGATACTTGAGGCTTGATGTGCTGCGGTGATATGCGAATTCCTTTTTGCATAATTTGCACACAACCGTGCTCTTATCGACGCTTCCATCCGTCCGTTTTTTAAAACAACATTTCCCACTGTTGTTCACTGTGGTTTGTTGTTGTCTGAAGTCATGAACGTTAGTTGGTGCTCCAGTATAATCGGTACGCCTGAAACTCATCCAGTGAGAAACGTTCCACGGTGCAAAAATAAGTGCGATTAAAATGCGTTAATTTTTTTAACGCGTTAATTTTTGTGTAATTAATTAATCTTAATTAACGCGTTAAAGTCCCGGCCCTAGAAAATATAAAAGGGTCGAAAATAAACAAACATAAAATATCTCGAAATAGAAAATAAAACTAAACTAAAAAGTGAAATATCTAAAAGTTGACCATGAAAGATAGAAATCTGACACATTTAAAAGTAGGATATTATTTACATTCAGTGTGCAAGGAAAGGTATGTAAAGTTAATTATGAATGTAAAATGTGGAGTGTGAAGAAAAGTCCAGTTATAGGAGGAGAGGAGAGTGGAGGTGAAAATGAAACAAGACGAGGAGTAGAGGAGCTTAGGGTTGAGGAAACAAGGAGAGAAGAGGAGGAAACAATGTGAGGAGGGTAGGAAAGGATACAAGGGCAGGAGAGGGGAGGGGATATCAAGTAGATGAGAGGCGGTATAGTCCCTTGATCAGAGCGGAAACGGTCTGCTATCGAAAAAGAGCGGACTGCCGAATGTTGGAAATTCAGCTTCGAGTATTCAACTAAGCCGTGTATTAAAAGTTAATAAAGCATGCTAGGTCTAAATACGCAACATTTGTCAGGAGTGCTTCAAGGATGTAAACTAAGTTTGTATCATGTACTCTTTGGATAAGGATACATGTAGATACAAATATATTTTTAAACAATTAAAAAACCTTTAATGTAATTGCATTGCCATGTTTGACCTAAAATGACCTCTGATGTGTTTCGACATCACGTCTTCAACAGGACTATGCAATTACAATATAGACATTTTAGTTGTTTATGTGCCTTGGAGTTTTTTGTGAACATTTGAATATAGCTTAAGTGTGTTTTTTTTGTGATTTGAACTGCCAAGGTCCGGGGGAAACATGTGTTTTTATTACTGTCCTGATATCAATACTATAAGTTGAACAAAGACATTTGCGATTACAGATTACTCCTTTATCCTAAACTATCAAACACAAAAAGTTAAAAATGTTCTTGTTTTTAATCAAATACAGAAAACATTACGTATCCCAGGGGGAAACTTTGTGACAGTTGTTCCATTTTAGAATTAATAAAATAGAAGAAAATGTATTTAATAACATATATTATATAAACATAAGAAAGGACAAATGTGCCATCAAATATTAAATAAGAGGAAGAAACATAAGAAATTAAATATGTCCAATAAAGATTAAAGGAAAGAAAAATAATTACACGTGAAAATAGATTAGATTTTTTACCACAACTTTGAATTTCATGCTTCTTAATCTTACTTGGAAACTAAGATCTTAACAGACAGGATAATTAAAACGTCTGTGTAGGTTTGCGTTTAAATTAAACTCTTTATATTCTCTATTATTACACGGCTTAGTTGAATGTTTGATTCTGATTCGTCAATTTGGACATTCCAGAGGTTATTAATACTCAGCTAAGAGATTGTTGCTAAGGAGAACAGACCGTTGCTAAGGAGAACAGACTGTTGCTAAGGAGAACAAACCGCTTATAAGGAGAACAGACCGTTGCTAAGGAAAACAGACTGTTGTTAAGGAGAACAGACCGCTTATAAGGAGAACAGACCATTGCTAAGTAGAACAGACTGTTGTTAAGGAGAACAGACTGTTGTTAAGGAGAACATACCGCTTATAAGGAGAACAGACCATTGCTAAGTAGAACAGACTGTTGTTAAGGAGAACAGACTGTTGCTGAGGAGAACAGACTGTTGCTAATGAGAACTGATCGTTGCTAAGTAGAACAGACTGTTGTTAAGGAGAACAGACCGTTGCTAAGGAGAACAGACCGTTGCTAAGGAGAACAGATCGTTGCTAAGGAGGACAGACTGTTGCTAAGGAGAACAGACCGTTGTTAAGGAGTAATAAGGGACTATGTGCAGTCATATCAATCCGCAGACATAAGTCCGGTCATTTTAACGTCAGCTGTTGACAACAAACATCAGTTTTCATTCATCACAAAACACTTTGTAATACTTTTACACAGTTTCTACTTTGCTGTATTTGCAGGAGACACGCTTTAAAAGACTGTAAAAGTTGTTGTTCAAATGTTATGATTATCTATTTAAGTGTTGAGAATATATTTTGGAAAAGTAGTCCGGGATAAATGACCTAAGTGGACAATAGAGCACATAAACTGTCAGTGCAATTGTGCTTCAAAACACAAAGAAGGATTCAGACAAAGCAGCCGTTTGCCGTTTGTTCAGCAGACAGGAAATAAAGACAGAATACGTGGTGACGAAAATAAACTCCAAGTGTTTCTAGACGACTTTTACTGAGTGACACAAACAGAGACGGAGAACAAGCTGCAGGTTATTTCTGCTCGTCTCTCTCACCGCACAATTATATATATGATCTTCACGTTATATAGAGAGCGGTTGCTGCTGACGAGGCTTTATTTTCTGCAATGACTTTGATACACACACACACACACACACACACACACACACACACACACACACACACACACACACACACACACACACACACACACACACACACACACACACACACACACACACACACACACACACACACACACACACACACACACACACACACACACACACACACAGTTATGAGTGTTTCATACATGTAGTGGAGTTTAAAATGTTCCATTAACCTTGAAAATATAGTGTATATAAAGAATGACAGAAATGGCTGCTACTCAAGTACAATACTCCACCGCTGAAAAGGAACGAAGGACAGCGAGAAAGAAAGGAAGAGGAAGGAAAGATGGAGGGAAGAAATGTGAAGAAACGTGCGCGGTCAAATTCTCAGAAGTAGGAGGTGAGAATTTGACTGCGCACGTTTCTTTACATGCATGCAGGCTGTTAAGACTTTATACTGACAGTGGTGGAAGTAACATCTCTTTAAATAGCATTAAAATAGACAAAAAGTTAAATTTGCAGAATGGCTCATTTAATAAAGATAATAATAATAATACATTTTATTTCTATAGCGCTTTTCTTGAACCCAAAGACGCTTGATTAAGATGCATTAATGTGTCTATTACTTTTTTTAAAATATTTATATGTAAGGGGGTTACAGTGTCAATTAAATTGTACGCATGCACATGTCGTTGTATTAATACAGGATTAACTACATAACCTAGACATACTTTCATTATTAATAAATAAATGCATATATATGTGTCCTTCGGTTCTAAATTTACTTTCTCCATTTGTTTCACCTGTTTTATTGATCTGTTTTTGTGTAAAGGGGAGACGCCAAGATGGTTTGAATCCAGGAATGTCCTTATCGTATCCCATAGCATAATAGGAGTTATATTGCGAATGTATGTGTCTATTAATGTGTCTATTCTACTTTAATGTTACAGGAACACAAGCTTATTTAAATACATTTTTTTAGTAGTTTATGTATAATTACACATCATCATTTGTTGGTTTAACTACACTTTGTATTATTTATCTAAATCTAGCCAATGCCAACAATAAACTTATAATATGACTTCAAACATTATAATGAAAAATCTCTGCAGTAACATTATAAGAATAATTTAACACAAACTATATTAGGCCACCTTTTTCCTTCATTCCCATTACTGTGTAAACTAAAGATCCCTCATTAACCCACACATGTAATGGAACACATATTATATTCAATGCATATCAATAACCGTGCAGACTAATTGATAACATGCACAATCAACCCAAACAGTAAAGCAGTAACTTTAAAAACAATACATCTGGAGCGATCTATTTCCTGTGATACTGCACCTGTTGTTTTTAGGATGAATTGGAATTGGGCCGTCACCTTCATATGTTTATAACTAGCTCTGTTTACAGCTCATATATTTATTTATTTGTACAAAAAGCAGTATTTTATTCCACTGTACAGTTTTTATTTGTATTTTATTTTTAGCTTATTTTAATATATAGGCCTACTGTTAGGGAATAATTTGCTTAGGTATTCAACCTTCGACCCAGTTCATCATGTTCTCCTCTCACTGTCTCCTTTCCCACGGCTTAGGTCTACGGCCTTGGGTTCTGCTGCTATCTCTCTTAAGGAGGAGCAGCTTGGGCGCATTGTTGTTGCCAGTCTATGACCACAAGCCGCCATGAGGTAGTTCACTGTTCAGGGACGCACATTCTTTCCTACGGACGAGAGCTCTAGTTAGATTCAGGGTCCATAATGTTTAGTCTCACTGATGAAGAATGTTGATTATTACACTCTGAACTAGTTAAAACCTCGAGCTGCAGAAAGAGTTCTTCAGAATTGGTTTGGGAACCGCTGTGTCAGCTCGTGACGCACCACCTGTCTTGTGAATGCTCCGGCCGTAACTCCAAATAAACCGCCAGTGTTTGCATCAAAGCTCCAGCTCTCCTCGTGTCTCTCTGAGTCCTGACTCCATCAAAGCTCCAGCTCTCCTCGTGTCTCTCTGAGTCCTGACTCCATCAAAGCTCCAGCTCTCCTCGTGCCTCTCTGAGTCCTGACTCCATCAAAGCTCCAGCTCTCCTCGTGTCTCTCTGAGTCCTGACTCCATCAAAGCTCCAGCTCTCCTCGTGTCTCTCTGAGTCCTGACTCCATCAAAGCTCCAGTTCTCCTCGTGCCTCTCTGAGTCCTGACTCCATCAAGGCTCCAGCTCTCCTCGTGCCTCTCTGAGTCCTAACTCCATCAAAGCTCCAGCTCTCCTCGTGCCTCCCTGAGTCCTGACTCCATCAAAGCTCCAGCTCTCCTCGTGCCTCTCTGAGTCCTGACTCCATCAAAGCTCCAGCTCTCCTCGTGTCTCTCTGAGTCCTGACTCCATCAGAGCTCCAGCTCTCCTCGTGCCTCTCTGAGTCCTGACTCCATCAAAGCTCCAGCTCTCCTCGTGTCTCTCTGAGTCCTGACTCCATCAAAGCTCCAGCTCTCCTCGTGCCTCTCTGAGTCCTGACTCCATCAAAGCTCCAGCTCTCCTCGTGTCTCTCTGAGTCCTGACTCCATCAAAGCTCCAGCTCTCCTCGTGCCTCTCTGAGTCCTGACTCCATCAGAGCTCCAGCTCTCCTTGTGTCTCTCTGAGTCCTGACTCCATCAAAGCTCCAGCTCTCCTCGTGCCTCTCTGAGTCCTAACTCCATCAAAGCTCCAGCTCTCCTCGTGCCTCCCTGAGTCCTGACTCCATCAAAGCTCCAGCTCTCCTCGTGCCTCTCTGAGTCCTGACTCCATCAAAGCTCCAGCTCTCCTCGTGTCTCTCTGAGTCCTGACTCCATCAGAGCTCCAGCTCTCCTCGTGTCTCTCTGAGTCCTGACTCCATCAAAGCTCCAGCTCTCCTCGTGCCTCTCTGAGTCCTGACTCCATCAAAGCTCCAGCTCTCCTCGTGCCTCTCTGAGTCCTGACTCCATCAAAGCTCCAGCTCTCCTTGTGTTTCTCTGAGTCCTGACTCCATCAAGGCTCCAGCTCTCCTCGTGCCTCTCTGAGTCCTGACTCCATCAAAGCTCCAGCTCTCCTCGTGCCTCTCTGAGTCCTGACTCCATCAAAGCTCCAGCTCTCCTCGTGTCTCTTTGAGTCCTGACTCCATCAAAGCTCCAGCTCTCCTCGTGTCTCTCTGAGTCCTGACTCCATCAGAGCTCCAGCTCTCCTCGTGCCTCTCTGAGTCCTGACTCCATCAAAGCTCCAGCTCTCCTCGTGTCTCTCTGAGTCCTGACTCCATCAGAGCTCCAGCTCTCCTCGTGTCTCTCTGAGTCCTGACTCCATCAAAGCTCCAGCTCTCCTCGTGCCTCTCTGAGTCCTGACTCCATCAAAGCTCGAGCTCTCCTCGTGCCTCTCTGAGTCCTGACTCCATCAGAGCTCCAGCTCTCCTCGTGTCTCTCTGAGTCCTGACTCCATCAAAGCTCGAGCTCTCCTCGTGCCTCTCTGAGTCCTGACTCCATCAAAGCTCCAGCTCTCCTCGTGCCTCTCTGAGTCCTGACTCCATCAAAGCTCCAGCTCTCCTCGTGCCTCTCTGAGTCCTGACTCCATCAAAGCTCCAGCTCTCCTCGTGTCTCTCTGAGTCCTGACTCCATCAAAGCTCCAGCTCTCCTCGTCTCTCTGAGTCCTGACTCCATCAGAGCTCCAGCTCTCCTCGTGCCTCTCTGAGTCCTGACTCCATCAAAGCTCCAGCTCTCCTCGTGCCTCTCTGAGTCCTGACTCCATCAAAGCTCCAGCTCTCCTCGTGCCTCTCTGAGTCCTGACTCCATCAAGGCTCCAGCTCTCCTCGTGCCTCTCTGAGTCCTGACTCCATCAAAGCTCCAGCTCTCCTCGTGTCTCTTTGAGTCCTGACTCCATCAAAGCTCCAGCTCTCCTCGTGCCTCTCTGAGTCCTGACTCCATCAAAGCTCCAGCTCTCCTCGTGCCTCTCTGAGTCCTGACTCCATCAAAGCTCCAGCTCTCCTCGTGCCTCTCTGAGTCCTGACTCCATCAGAGCTCCAGCTCTCCTCGTGCCTCTCTGAGTCCTGACTCCATCAAAGCTCCAGCTCTCCTCGTGCCTCTCTGAGTCCTGACTCCATCAAAGCTCCAGCTCTCCTCGTGCCTCTCTGAGTCCTGACTCCATCAAAGCTCCAGCTCTCCTCGTGTCTCTCTGAGTCCTGACTCCATCAGAGCTCCAGCTCTCCTCGTGCCTCTCTGAGTCCTGACTCCATCAAAGCTCCAGCTCTCCTCGTGTCTCTCTGAGTCCTGACTCCATCAAAGCTCCAGCTCTCCTCGTGTCTCTCTGAGTCCTGACTCCATCAGAGCTCCAGCTCTCCTCGTGTCTCTCTGAGTCCTGACTCCATCAAAGCTCCAGCTCTCCTCGTGCCTCTCTGAGTCCTGACTCCATCAAAGCTCCAGCTCTCCTCGTGCCTCTCTGAGTCCTGACTCCATCAAGGCTCCAGCTCTCCTCGTGCCTCTCTGAGTCCTGACTCTCCATTGCTACAGAAGTTTCCCCCACAAATTACTATTATCGTTTTCTTTTTATTCCTGTTGTACCTATATGTTCACTTTGTTTCATGGGGTTTTATGTTGTCGCATCGACTCAGTTGCCTTGTGTCTTATCTGTCAGAGAGAAACCATTATTTATTTAATTTGTATTATCATACCTTTCACCTCCTTGTGTCTATGAACCTGATCAAATGTTATATTCTGCTGCATGTACCTTTTAAAGTTCTTAACAAATAACATGAGGGGAGTTTCTTGTTGTGTATTTTTAACTTGTGATGAGTCATTTTGTAAAGCACTGCATGTGCTGTATGGAAAGTGTATGGAAGTGTCCCCACATATAGTTAACTCCATTTACCTGAACACATTTGTCCATGTCTATTTCTGTTTCTTCTTTCTTGAATCTAATACAACTTCTCTACCTATATAATGTTTATTTTATTCATTTTAAATCCTACATGCCTAATTTGCTGATGTCTTTAAATTATGTAATGTTAATGTAATGTGGCGCTTACGTTCTGCACTGTGCTCTATCCTGCAAGATTTTTTTTAAAGTGTCCTCAGTTCCTTAAATGCAATTCCAATAAGTCCAACTTTTTATTTGAAACAAAAGGTGTCTTACAGCTCCAGGTTGAATTCATTTTCACTTCCTGTTTCCTGCAGACTCTCATGTTTCAGAGGATTGACGACCTCATTGTTTAGTAAAAGGTACTTCGTCTCCCTGAAACATCTCGTAGCTTTTAAATACTCATGGTTTTGTGAGCGGGGGAATAAAACACTGAGTTGGTTTTAAAAAAAGACGCAATGCGATGTGTTTAGCTGCTGCTTCCTGTGTGGCAGTGGAGGTCAGTTAGTCAACACTCTGCTTCCTCATTCTGCTATCTCAGGTTAGTTCATTATTGATCTGCTGAGAATCGTCCTTATTGTTGTCCTGGAGTGCCTCGCAGAGGGAGCAAAGAAACACCCCCTGAAACCACCACCATGTGTAACTGTTCCACTGCCACTAATTCTCACCACTGCCCCAAATAAGGATCAATCACACAAGAGCATTATTCAGGGGGCAGTGTTTGCTCATGGGGACTCTGGCTCTTTGGGTTGCTGAAACAGGAAGTGTGTGTGTGTGTGTGTGTGTGTGTGTGTGTGTGTGTGTGTGTGTGTGTGTGTGTGTGTGTGTGTGTGTGTGTGGCCTATTATTACTAAACTTGTGGGGACCTAAATCTGTTTACACAGTCACGTGTGGGGACTCGCCTCCCTTATGGGGACAAAATGGAGGTCCCCATGAGGGGAATCATTAATTTTAGGGTGAAGACTTGGTTAGGGTTAGGGTAAGGGTTAGGGTTAGGGTTAGGCATGTGTTGGTTAGGGTTAAGGTTAGGATAAGTCTCCAGGAAATGCATGTAAATCAATGTAATGTCCCCTGAAGTGATGTATACATGGTATGTGTGTGTGTGTGTGTGTGTGTGTGTGTGTGTGTGTGTGTGTGTGTGTGTGTGTGTGTGTGTGTGTGTGTGTGTGTGTGTGTGTGTGTGTGTGTGTGTGTGTGTGTGTGTGTGTGAGTGAGAGTGAAAATGAAAATGAGGATGTGTGTTTCAAAAAGCTCTTTGCTTAAGATGCCACTGTGGTCAGTTGTTGGTCTGACTGAGAAATGTAATGATGAGACAATGTGTGTGTGTGTGTGTGTGTGTGTGTGTGTGTGTGTGTGTGTGTGTGTGTGTGTGTGTGTGTGTGTGTGTGTGTTTGCTCTCATTGTTTCAAATGTGTTATTGTGCGGCATCACTTTTAAAGATAACAATACATGAGGCTGCAGTGTTTATTTTCCAGATGAGGAAACATACAATAACAGCAAAATAAATATTATAATAATTGTAAAAGATTAATTAAATCTAATAATAATAATAATAATAATACTGCTTTTACGTGTATGACTTCACTTACAAAGGTATTGTCACAACTGAATATATAATAGAAACACAATGAATAAAACAACTGAGAAGAAGAAATAACTATAATATAGTTCATGAATACAGTTTTAAAAACATATAATAACAAGATATGCTGTGTGTGTTTCTTATATTGTCTCTCCTTCTCAACAATACGTTTGGTTGGTCAAACATCTTGTTTGATTTTAAACTATTATTCTTCCAGAGAGGAATATGTGTAACACGTTCTTTTATCAGAAATGTTGTGTTCAATAGTAACCCTCTTTATGTGTGTGTGTGTGTGTGTGTGTGTGTGTGCGTGCGTGTGTGTGTGTGTGTGTGTGTGTTTGCAGACGGTGCGTTCACAGACCTCTGTGTTTAAGAGAGAGCTCGGTTTGACCACGGAGGACGGAGCTTTGAAGGAAAACATCAAGAAGAACAGATACAAAGACATCCTGCCATGTAGGAAACATCCTAATCCTTCCTTCCTTCTTTCCTTCCTGTCGTTCCTTTCTTGCTTTCTCCATTATTCCTTGCATCTTTCATCCATCCTTCGTCCCTCTTTCATCCTTTGTTTCCATCCTTCCCTCCATCATTTCTTCCCTCCATCTTTCCTTCCTCTTCCTTTCTTTCTCGCTGTCCTTCGTTCCTTTTCAGCGGTGGAGTATTTGAGTAGCAGCCATTTCTGTCATTCTTTATATGCACTATATTTTCAAGGTTAATGGAACATTTTAA
>NW_022991428.1:0-80371 GCF_902827175.1 Gymnodraco acuticeps
CTCTCTCTCTCCTTCTCTTGCTGACTGTCCCTTCATTTCCCTGTTAAGAAACACATAAAAACAAGCAGGGTAAGAAACCTCTCTCCATGGTCCTGATATAATGCTGCAAAACACAATTCAATATATTTAGGTGGGTCCCTACCATATTCTGATGACTTGCACTGAATGGAGTCTGTCAATGTTGCATAATCAGGACAGTAACTGCTGATGGCTAGTCTGTCCGGCATGGGCACGCGCCTTCAACTGAATGTCGGCCTGCAGCGACAACATCTCATCCTCCAGCGCAGACGGGTTCAGATGAAACACACTTCCACCCAGAATGGGAGGAAGAATATTTGTTTGTGATGTCACATTCAAAGGTTATTTGCCCATCTGCTGTGTTCAAAGCTGCAGCGCAAAGATTTGGCCAACTTCCAAAACATCGCCTCTGAGCTGGAAAAGCAAGGGAAGGACAGCGCACTCCTTGACAGTGCGCCCTACACAGAGCAAGTCAATAACATTACATCTGACTTCGAGAAACGCTTCCGAGACTTCGCTTTGCTCGAGCCAATCGCCACATCCGTTTAGTGAAGACCATGATATTGATTCGCTGGCCCAAAACATCGGAGCAGTGGTATGTTTTTTGCTTTTTGCTCGGTCCTGCACTCATTTTGTTGTTTGTCTCTTGTTTGTCTCTTTACATTAATTTGAGTTTTCCCGGCACTTGACTGATTTTGTATCGCTTTGCATTCTGGGTTAACAGACTGTAAAGCAATAGGTTGCTTTTTCTGTCAATCAAGTAAACTCCTGAATTAAGTGGCAGGGAGGCCAAGGGAGGAGGGATCAAAACCTGTTTTGTCTATTTTAACGGAGCTGGATTTTTTTTTTTATGAATGACTCGCGATCTACCAGCATTGCCCCCGCGGTCGACGTACTGGGCACCTCTGCTCTAGGCGTAGTGTGTTCCCTGACAGTAATACGCCAGCCATAATGCCCCTGTACCCGCATAGCGCTCTGATAGCACTTCCTGCGATTTATCACTCTCATCTGCGCATGTCCACTAGCTACCTCCTTCACAGGAGCTACACTGGGGCAGCGAGTGGGGAATTTGTACGGTCAACATTGTGTGTGAGTGCAGAATTGTGGAAACAAATGACACTCAGACTTGGATTCAGATCAACATCTTTATTTGAAAAAGTATCCGTGCATTATACAGGGAGGAGGCGGGATTCACCCTCGCGTCCCGGGTGGAGAGATGTTCTCCCCCAGCCGAGACGCTTCCTTCCCTGCCAGTCAGCTACGCGAAGACGGAGCACCCAACCCGGCCGCTCTCTGCTGCTGTGGAGCCTGCCGAGGTCATCACCCGCCGGGAAGTCCAGACGCGCAGACCTGTGCTGGACCCTCCTGGCCGCCGGACCGAAAGTACCAGACAACGAGGCGTCCTCGTCGTCTTCCTCCTCCGTGACCGTGGCCACCCGGCCCCTCGAGATGGCGAACACGAATGGCACCTTGTCATCTTGTTCACCCATCTCCACCACCTTGAGGTCCTGATCCTCAGCCTCTTCCGGTGGGCCGAACTTCACCCGGAAAAGATCCCCACGATGTCGGCGGTTTAGCCGAGGGATCATCCAGCAGGCGTTGCAGGCTGGTGACTGGCTTAGGCCGTCTTCGACGTGGTCCGGCCCCAGGCACTGGAAGCACAGGCGGTGCGTATCAGCCCCCGCGATCAGTCCAGGGCATGTCGGGCAGGTCCGGGGCTCAAGGAGTGGTGAGTCCACTTTTATTCTCTTTCCCTATTCACGTCTTTGCTCAGTATTCACTTCCGCTCGCTGAAGAGAAAGGATGATGGTCAGGAGGCGAGGCCTCCTTTTATACGGAGGTGAGATGTGCGCGCATTCAGGTAGGCCCGCCCCGGGGCCGGCTACGTCTAGAGAAATCTCAGTAGGTGAATGCTTGCATGATAAGGTAGTACCCATAGAGTCCAGTAGAGGGCAGAGCCTGTAAGGTTCACTTGGAAATATATAAAGAGAGACTCTGCGTCTATAATCAGGAAATAAAAAAGGCACGACAATCGTTCTTCTCTGACATCATTACCAAAGATAAAAACAACACACGTGCCGTGTTTGCTACCGTCGACAGACTAACAAACCCCCCAGTGTCAGTAGCCTCTGAATTTCGCCACGTCGCCTCCACACACTGCCAGATGTCTGGCAAGGGGGGCGAAACGAAGGCCGGCGGCGTTGGACGAGCCGGCCGTAGAAGCGCTGACGGAGACGGCTCACTGGCCTCGGTGGCAGTGGTGGGGGGAGCGGTAAGCTTACACGCTCCGCCGCCATAGTCATCACCACTGGGAGGTCCTGCCGGGTAGACCTGTGCTGTGGACCCTCCTAGAGGCCGGGCCCAGAAGCATCAGACAACGAGGTGTCGTCGTCGTCCTCGACGAACGGGGCCGCCCGGCCCGCTGGCATGGCGAACACGAAGGGCACCCCGACATCCTGTTCCTCGAGGTCCCGGTCCTCCGCCTCTTCCGGCGAGACATACACTGGAAGTGCGCCAGGCGGCGGCGGCGGCTGAGCCGCAGGACCTGGGGCCTGACCATGCGGCGGCCGGCCTGATCCAGTCCCAGGCCTGCAACGCCTGCCGCCGCATGATCAGGCCCCAGGCACTCGAAGCAGTGGCGGTGGAGATTGGCACCTGCAATTAAGCCTGGGCACAAAGTGCAGGGTCGTTGCTCCAACAGTGGTGAGTCCATGATCTCAAACTTCTTCTTTCTGTATTTTCTCGTCTTAGCTCAGTTGTTTCCTTGCTCGCTGAAGAGAAAAGGATGACAGCCAGGAGGCGAGGCCGCCTTATATATGGTGGGCTTGCGCGCGCATTCAGGTAGGCCCACCCCAGGGGGCTGGCTACGGTTATAGACATCTCAGTTGATGAATGCTCGCATAGTATGGTTGAGAGGTAGTACCCATAGAGTCCAGTAGAGGGCGGAGCCTGTGTGAGATATAACTGGAATATCATCTTCTCGTTGATTGTTTCTAAACAACAGTGCCGTCTCAACAAGCCTTTTAGAAATATGGTTCTCCCAGCACAGAGTATATCACCTTGGTCTTGTTAAGTGTTGCTCTTATATAGCACTCGTGCATTTTGTAAAAGGACTGAAACATTTGCTTTTAAATTATGTTTACACTGAACCCAATCAATGTATCCTTTTTTATTCTTTATCTGTTAATCCTGTTACTATGGTTAGGCTCCTTTGTTTCCACCCATAATAGATGATGCTGATCCGTTATTGACATTTTTATGGAGCATGAGGACTGAGAGCCTTTGGTTGTACTGGTGAATGAGGGTTAGACAAAAGTCAGTGTAATGGATATAAGCCCCAACACTTCCAGGTATGGACTCCAGCATTCTCGTGATTAAATCAAAGAGGAAGTTTGACTCTGCAGCAGGGCGACTGAGAGCTCTGCTGAGACACATCTGGACAGGTGTCTCCAGAGTCCACACACACACACACACACACACACAGATGTGCACATTTTCGATTTGGCTCAGCAGCTGTTCAGCTCTACTCAACTCCCAGCGTACCATCGGTGTATCACGGCTTTTATGAGTATAATATTATTAAGTGTGCTGAACATCTGAGAGCAGCGTTTCATCCACACCTCATAACAACCATTCCTTTTGGCAGGGCCAGGGAGGGGCCGAGCCCGGAGAGATCTACAGCAGAGTCACAGGGGCCAAACTGATTATTTGTCGGGGTGAGATGATCATTGGAGTCGGTGGTTGGGGAGGGAGCATTGAATCATTTGTCGTTTATTTGTTCATCCACTAGCTATGGCACAATCCTGCCTCTCCTACTTCAGGTAGATTAATGGCCTCCGTAACCTTGGGCGCTGTAAACCCTCCCCTCAGCTCCCCCTTTTGCTATCTTTTCAATACAGATTGATAGAAAAAAAGGGCACAGATCAAATAGTAAACTGAAAATGTGAATGTGAACTCCCCCATGCTTTCATGCCGTATTTCTCTCAAAAGCAAAGTGAAGAGGCGTCCTGAATTCATTGGGAGATGAAGGAGTGCAGGGAGCGAGGGGTCGATCTGCCGAGCCAACACACAAGGCCAGACTGTGTATAAATCCATCAAGGTCTGGACGAGTTTTTGTGTTCATATGTTAGGCTTAACCGATGTAGTGAGCATTGTAATACAAGAAAGGCCACAAAGTCCAATAACTACTTCAGTATATTCTCCTCATACTTGGTCCATCCTATCAAAATACATTTACTGTACCATCTTGTAATGATACACTTTTCCAATCAAAAACAGAACAGTGAAGGGGCATTAAGCAGACCCTTATTATATGGAGGTTATTTGGCAGGTTAATTAGCTCCCAGCCATTTACAAATATTTTATACTTTATATTTTATTCCTGTAATACAAAATATTGCAATAGTAACACCTCTAGATACATCAGCTCCTTTGCACTATAACATTTAAGTATACTTACTATCATAAACGCCCACATTCATTTTTGGATGACAGAACTGTAACATTGAAATGGACCTCCAAACATCACACCATCATCACCACAGTGCAGTGGCGAGAAGTGACTTTTATCCCTAAGCCCTCTGACCCCCACCCCTTCCCTAAAAAAAAAAAAAAAAGAGTCATTACGTCATAGCGTATACTTCAGCGGAATATCAACAACGGCCCGGGGTGCAAAACGCATCAATGAAAGCGACCATCTACCACACAAAACAACACCTGTAAATAACCCAATTTGTATTCTTTGAAATTGAAAAGGATATTGCATTGTGTTTGTTACTTTTGTTGCAGTTGTTGCAGTTGTATGTCTTAAGTGTAATTTGGCATGCTTTTATTTTGAAGGCGAGTTTACGCTGGTGACAGGAAATTGTTGTTGCTATGGAAACAAGAAAAGCTTCACAGCGGGCAGAACTTGTCATAAAGTCCGCGATAATAAAACCCACCCATTTCGAGGGAAGATTTGATTGGTCAATTGTACTGTCATTTGACATTACTCTCTCGTTCAGTTACTGTAGCTGGCCCTCCGTGAATTTACAGCAGGACAACCAATCACCTCCTATCTTCAAAGTAACTCGCAGAGACGGGTAAAGGAGCTTCTTTCATTTAACCCTTCACATTCAAACAGAAACTGAATAGGCAGATTCGAAGGATTTATTTCTTTGGAAATGTTATTTTAAATACAATTAAATCAAGTTATTTTTGGTAAAACTAATGAAAAATATAACTAAAAAAATATATTTTTTAAATATATAAAAAAATATATATATTTTGTAATGTTTTTAAATATTATTTTGTAGAATATCTTAGGCCCTCAGAGAGGGCCTAGAGGGCCCTGACGGCTCGCCACTGCCACAGTGAAATCTGACACTCTAAAATCAACATGTGTTGTGGAATTTCCCTGCAAGGATTTTCTCCCATTCAGTTGTAAGATGTTTATTGAGGCCAGTGATGCTGGGCGAATAAGTATTCAGTATGTTTAAAAGGAAGTGTCTGAACAACTTTCTGAAAGTCAGACCAACGTGATGCAGCAATTTGCCACGTGTGCAGAGGGCCGAAAGTGTGGAGCTACTACTTTATCACTATTTGTGAGTTAATAATGGTAATAATAATGGTTCTTATAAAAAGCATTCAACCACCAAAACATGGGGTGGCCTTCTTTATTATGAAGCAGTTACAGTGAATGCAATATATTTATCACAACTGACATGTTCTTTCTTAAGTGTTTACCGCTAGAACAGTGCCATTATATGTATTATATATATATACAGTATATATATAACAACTTTACTCTAAGCCTCCAGCAGACATCCTGCTGAATAGAGTGGCAAAGTCCCTCCCTTTCCAGTGGAACTCCATGGGACCTTATTTCGGAAAATTATGTATGTCAATGGCGAGAGAAAAGTTATCATTCGATCCCGTTTGAATTGTGCCATGAATTACACATATGATGTTTGTCAATCTTAAAAAATAATTTCCAAGTAAAAAAAGTCACAGTTTGTCGTAAAACTGTAAAGTTACACTTATTTGTGTGTGAAATCGCTCAATTAACTACATCTCTGGTCTCGCACAATACAAGTCACGTTAGCTAGATGACATTAACGTTACACATTACACTAATTTAACACTCACCTCGGCTGTTACTCCCCTTTTGTATATATGCAGCTCTCAACACTCCCAGTCTTGTAGTGATTTTCTCCTCGTTTAATACTTTTCGCCGCATTGTGAAAGAAAGAGGTGAAACGTGCTAACGTGACGGCCGTCTTGGTGTTGGTGACGTGTATTTTGCAAGACCAGAGTTGTAGTTCATTGAGCGGTTTCAAACACAAAAAAGTGTTACTTCACAGTTTTACGACACATTTTAATTTTTTTGACTTGCACAATTATCTTTTAAATTGACAAACATCATATGCTATGTGTAATTTGTGGCACAATTCAAACGGGATCGAAAGATAATCTTTCTCTCGCCATTGACTTCAATAAATAATACAAGTCAAAAAAGTTTGTCGTAAAACTGCGAAGTAACACTTTATTTTGTGTGAAACCGCTCAATGAACTACATCTCTGGTCTCGCACAACACACGTCACCAACACCAAGATGGCCGTCACTACTACTACTTCACTACTGTCTTGCCAAAAAGGGATCGACTACCCTCACTATCACCAAAATGAAACACGTCCAGAAGAATGTCATGCAAAGCTGCCTGCCTGCCTTCGATTCTCCCTGAACTGCCTGATCTTTTTAATGTTCAATATTAACCATTTGTGCAGATAGCATGAAGTAGAAAAGATCGGCGATGCTAATGTAGCATTATTGTGTCGTCCTACGTGCACGTATCTCTTGTGCACTTTGACTGCCAGCTAAACACCTTCCACCATCAAGGACTAGAGACCGTAGATGTCGTTTAATCGCTTTTAATCTTGAAGAAAGGGTGAAACTAGGAAATAAACACAATACAAGAAGTACATAAATATGCGGAAGAATATTTACACACATTATACGTTGAATCAACACCAAAGAACATACACACACGTGGCTGTTGCTGTGTCTTGTAGATGGTACTTTCTTGAAGGACTGAGCCACGTGAACCAAACGAGCAATGGCGCAAATCAATGATTTCCAGCTGGAGAACCTCTCAAATCGCTGTGATCCAAGCTGTGGGTTTGAGGCAGTGGTGCTCAGTGTCGAGACTTGAGGCCGGACTTCTGGATCTAATCCTGGGTCAGCGATTTCAAACAAATCTTCACAATGAAGATTCTGCTCACGTTTTTTCAGAAATGTTGGCCCTGTCAGCCATGTTGTATCTTTGAGAAGAGCTGCAGGAACAGCTCTCGTCCCATGATCTGCAGGGTTGAGATGGGTAGGAACATAGTGCCACTGTTGAGGTTGTGATGATCTTCGAATGCGGTGAACTCTATTGCTGACGTGGACGTAGAACCGCCTAGTCTCGTTGTAGATGTAACCCAACACGACCTTGCTATCTGTATAGAAACTTGTAGTATTCAGCTCAACATCAATTTCTGATGTGACAAGCTCGGCTAACTCTACAGCCAGTACCGCAGCACACAGCTCCAATCTTGGTATTGTGTGTTCTGGTCGTGGTGCGAGTTTTGCCTTACCCAAAACAAAGCCTGTGTGTTGTTTTCCTTCGACATCAGTGACTTTGATATAGGCAACTGCAGCTATGGCTTTGGTTGATGCATCGCAGAAGATACAAAGCTCTCGTCGTTGAGCCCCAGAAGGAGACGCTGGTGCATATATTCAGGGGATTTGGAGGCTTTCGAGATCTTCCAGTGAGTCTCTCCATGCTGTCCAGAGTTTCATTTTGTCATGTGGTAGAGGAGATTCCCAGTCACCACTTTCCGTGGTGAGCTCACGGAGGATAGCTTTGCCCTGAATGGTAACAGGGGCTACGAATCCCAGAGGGTCGTATAAGCTGTTCACTGTAGATAGAACACCCCGACGTGTGAATGGTTTATCATCATCCGCAACCCGGAATGTGAACTTGTCCCTTTGCAGGTCCCAAATGATCCCGAGGCTACGTTGCATGGGCAACGTGTCTGTGCTGAGCTCTAGACCTTTTAGGTTGTTCGCATAGTCTTGTGAAGGGAAGGCTTTCATCACCTCACTGCAGTTCGAAGCAATATTGTGTAATCTGAGGTTTGAGCAGGCTAGAATGTCCTGTGTTCTTTTCAGTAAGCTGATGGCAGCTTCTTCGGAGGGCAGCGACTTCAAGCCGTCATCCACGTAGAAGTCTCGATCTATGAATTGCTTGACATCCGACTCGAAACCAGACTCGTCGTCCAGCGCTGAACGTTTAAGGCCGTAGATAGCAACAGCTGGAGACGGGCTGTTGCCGAAAACATGCACCTTCATACGGAACTCGATGATGTCCTTGTTAATGTCGATGTCCTTAAACCAAAGGAACCTCAAAAAGTTCCCGTCTTCCTCTCTGACCAGGAAAGAGTGGAACATTTGTTGAATGTCCGCTGTTATTGCGATGGCCTCTTTTCTGAAGCGAATCAGGACCCAGAGAAGGGTGTTGTTAAGGTCTGGGCCTGTTAGTAGAACATCATTAAGTGAAACTCCTTCGTACTGTGCGCTAGAGTCAAATACCACACGAATCTGTCCAGGTTTTTTCGGGTGGTACACACCAAAGGTAGGAAGGTAACAATGTTCTTCATTGTCCTTCAGAGGGGGAGCGATCTCTGCATGGTCATTTTCGAATATCTTTTACATGAAAAGGAAGAAATGGTCTCTCATCTCCGGTTTTCTGTCAAAGTTGCGTCTGAGTGCAGAGAGGCGTTTGATTGCCTGTGCTCGATTGTCTGGAAGACGTCGCCTCTGTGTCCTGAAGGGGAGAGGGGCAACCCAGTTGTTGGCGTCATCCTTTCGGAATCCTTGTTCCATGGTCTTTATGAACACCTTGTCTTCAATCGAGGGAGCTATTTTGTTATCTTCCTTAGTTCTTTGGAACACTGTACACCCAAGATGGTCTTCTCCTTTGTCACAGGCGGTCTCATCACTGAAGTAGCTCTTTGTGAGCTCAGTTGACCTAGAGTCGCTGTATCTTTCTTTGATGAGTAGGCGATTTGGACAAGGTTGAAACAGAGATGGACGACCGTTCTCTAGCATGTTTGTGAGGAAAATGTTCACGATGGATGGCTTGTGGACTTTTCCCAAACAGACCTCTCCCACAAGTACCCATCCGAGGTCGAGCCTCTGAGCATAAGGTGCATCGTGGGGACCATTAATCTGTTCCCGCACTTTGTGTAGTCTTATTATGTCTCTTCCAAGGAGAAGCAGTATTGGGGCTTGGTTGTCCATCTTAGGAATCTGAAGAGCTACAGATTTTAGGTGTGCATGGTGGAGAGCAGCTTCTGGAGTGGGAATTTCTGATCTGTTGTCAGGAATCTCGTTACACTCAATTAGCGTAGGGAGGGATACACGAACCTGTCCATCAAGAGATTCGATTTGGAAATCAGTCGCTCTTCTTCCAGCTGTCTCTACCACTCCTGCGCATGTCTTCAGTGAGTAAGGTGACTTGGGGCCTTGTATCTTGAAAAGATAAAAAAACTCTGGTCAAGCAAGTGACCTGTTACTTTGATCGTCGAGGATGGCATAAAGCTTTAGTGCTTTGTCTGGATAACTTGAATGGAAGACTTTGACGAGACAGATCTTGGAACATGACTTGCCGCTCAGGTCCCCACCGCAGACACTGGTACACAGGGCTGCAATGTTGGCAGGTGTACTTTCATCCTCCCCGCCATACTCTATGGCAGGGTCTGTGGCCTTCCAGGTTGGGGGTCCTGGATGTAGGGCTGTGTTGTGACTTTCACAATCTGACATAATCCTTGACGTTCCGTGCCTTTGGTCGCATTATTGTTTCACTGTGTCGTCCTACGTGCACGTATCTCTTGTGCACTTTGACTGCCAGCTAAACACCTTCCACCATCAAGGACTAGAGACCGTATATGTCGTTTAATCGCTTTTAATCTTGAAGAAAGGGTGAAACTAGGAAATAAACACAATACAAGAAGTACATAAATATGCGGAAGAATATTTACACACATTATACGTTGAATCAACACCAAAGAACATACACACACGTGGCTGTAGCACAAAATTATGGCTGTGGCTAACGGTAGTTCTACAGAGGAATTTACAACACACATTAACTATCATCTCAAACTATTCTCTATAAACATATTCATTGTAAATGAAAGAACACTACGTTTATATCAATTGTACATACCAATAATGCGACCAAAGGCACGGAACGTCAAGGATTAGGGCAGATTGTGGTCACCAAAAAAGCATGTGGCTGTCCTGTTCACATGCAGCTTCCTTATTCACTAGGTCACATGGTACATATTCTACACATTACGACTACCGCCAGCAGGGGGAGACAAATCCAACAAATGAACAACAATGTCCTGATGAGGACAGAACAATTATCGTTAGCATGTCTGCCCCGGGGACGGGGGCATCCAGGCTTAAATGGTGTATTACAGAATGATCACACCGGTGTGACAGTACTCTTCAAAGAGTTCACGAAATATTTCCCATCATGACTACTCTTACTGTTTAACATTTTGGGTTACTTAGTGTTTCTTCATGTTAAGGCTAACAAAAATGAAAAGGCTAAGGCTGTAATGCTAACTAACGGGCTTGCTACTAGCTAGGTAGCTAACTTGATCCAGCCACTCCTGGTCCTTTCATCAGACGGGAAGCGAAAGAACGAGCAAGACCCATTGCTGGTATGATTACAACCTGGTTCAAAGCACACAGGCATCTTGTTAAAGTTATCTTATTTGAGCTATCTCTTATATTTAGTGGAGCGAATAAATTATGACATCACTTACGCGACTCTTGGATTTGTAGTCTTTCTAGTTGCGTATTTTTCATAGTCTTATATTTCAACAGTTTTATGACAAACTGTGACTTTTTTTACATGGAAGTGATTTTTTAAGATTGACAAACATCATATGTGTAATTCGTGGCACAATTCAAACGGGATCGAAAGAGAATTTTTCTCTCGCCATTGACTTCAATACATAATTCTTCCGAAATAAGGTCCCATGGAATTCCACCAGAAAGGGAGGGACTTCGGCTCTCTATAAGTTGGGACGTGTCACGTGTGCCGGAGACGATAGGTTGGGACGTGTCACGTCGGCCGGATGTCGCAAATTCTGGATCTGCTTGTTAGACCCCCCCTTTTTCTTTTCTTTTTAGAGATGTGGGTACGGAGGAAAAGAGAAAGGGTTTTGTTTTCTGACACTTTGTGAGTTCCCTGACACACCGGGGACACATATTTATGTATAAAAGACATCAAAAAGTGCATTTTGCATGATAGGTCCCCTTTAAGATATTGTGAGGAGTAATTGAAAGAAATGTAGCTACAGTCAACTACAACTCTTAGTACTGTGCTGTTTCATGTACAATTACAATCATTTCAGGATGAAATCATATTGCAAGAGGTCCAGATGTTTGGCTCATAGACTGTGTATTATTCTATCAAATATATTTATTCATATACCGGACGTAGTCACCAATTGGTTTGTGGAATACAGTTTAGAAGCCATGAGTTTGGTTGTTGGCCATCACCATCTTTGGTGCCAGAAGAAACCATGTTTTGAGAGAGGATGGAGCTGGACAAAAGCAAAGTTAGCAGCCAATGCTAATGCTACCTAGCTCGCTTAGTTAACAAGGTGCATCCTAATTCACCTTTACTGTGAGAGTATTTGGCAGGTTAATTTTGGCTAGTGAAAATGGCTTGCTTTTTTTTATACGTACTTTCGAATAAAACTGAACAAAAGACACCTGTATTACTATGGTGAGTGCACACAAGGATACCTGTGACTGGACTCTTGTGGTTTTAATGAGCTCAATTATGGTCTCCATAGTCGCCATCTTATTGTAGTGACACCATATTTAAATACTTGACCTCATAATTAATAATTAATATAATAAAAATGTAATTAAAAATATTTAAAGCGTCTTTGGGTACAAGAAAAGCGCTATAGAAATAAAATGTATTATTATTATTATAATTGGAGAGACACAGCTGTAAGGGTGAGACAGAGGGGATGACATGCGTAAATGTTCCCTGGGTCAAAACAAACCCATGTGCTCCCAGTGGGGTCTGATCCAGTGATCGCTCCTCCAGCTCTACCAAAGTGAGCTACACAGCAGCCCACGTCCAGATACGAAATACGAAATATTGAAACATCATTTTTTGTATGATGTTCCTCAAGGTCTTGATGTCCTAGTGTTGTATGGTCCATCATTTTCGTAATGTCTATCTGCCTTTTATGACATCACCTCATATATTGGAATCATATTTGTTTATATATGTTAACATTTCTTTACAATCAACTGCTTTGTAAGAGTGCATGGGTTTCTTTAATATCCTTCTGTAAATCTTTTTAACCTGGAAAGCCCTTATTATTTTATTATTTATTATTATGGATAACTGTATTCCTTATTATAATTCAAACAGATGAGTAAAACTAAAAAAACATCCGGTTCACATAAACTACTCAAGATGAGCATTTAAACCTGGATGTGTTAGTGGGCATTGGAGGAAGTGCAGCTGTCATTGACCTGCTGAGAAAGTGAAAGATGTGTCTGGGGTTAACAATCCACATTCTACACAATCATTGATTTAATTTGATCTTTGATAACCACCTATCAAACCAGAAGTAGACTCCTGCCTGACTTCCTCTTCTTGTTGACAGTCAACATGGTACCTGTATTATAAAGCCTGCACCCTCATGAGCACAGCAGCGGAGGTTCCTCTCTTTTTGTCCCCCTAATGTGATTTGACAGATCTTCCTGTGCAGGCTGACAAGCTTCACCCGCGTCAGACCAACAATGGGAATAAAGGTGGACTGAGCTGCAGCAGTATGATCAGGAGACTCATGTCATTCACAAAGAGCTTCAGTGAGAAGATGCTGCCCTAATATATTCTATTTACCAGCTCATAGAGTCCTGTTGTGAACCCGGAAATGTTGAGTATACCCCAGAGTTTTATGATAGAAATGTTTAGTACGGGTCCCCAGCACATAGAAACTGCCGGATGCAGTTTCAAATGTGCACAGTTAGCGGTAAGTTGGGTTAGTTAGCATCAATTAGCATTGTAGCGTGGACAATAGTTAAAAAAAACATATTTTTGGATAATTTCTTCGTGGTTTTGAGGGTTATTAAGGATGCTGAATCTATATACAGTTTTAACCAGAAAGTGGAGGTTGGTGGACTGATTTTGATTAATGTCTTGATCATTTGAATTGTACAGAATGCTTATTTGAAAAAAATATGTAGAGGTAATAATTTCCATGTTGTGCTCTCTATCCAATGGTAGCAACACTGCTCGTGGTAATACTCAACATTTCTGGGTTCACAGTACTGACAACAGACTGATTGTGACCCCTCTGTAACCTTAGCGACGCTGGCTTGGTGAAGACAGTGTTATTGAGCATGCCTCTGAGGGAAACATTGACATATCAACACATTTAATATGGAACAGTACAAAACAGGTACAGGTACAATAAGTCAGATCCTCATATAGTGAAGCATTTTCCAAAGTGAACTGTCCAGACACATTTATTGGGCGGATAACATTACTCAAACACAGTGTATGACCATTGTAAACAATAAAACAGAAAAAGGCATCGGCTCGGGCTGAGAACTTCAGGAGGACTGCGCCAAGCTTTTTAAAATTCACAACTTTTTGTCTTTTTTTAAAATCCTCTTTATATATCTTTTGAATGTTAATTCATTACTTTTCTTTACATATTCATTTTTCTGAAGTATTGATAATAATAATATGTACAAACGAGGCAAAGACACCGGTTGTTCTGAGGCCGTAAGAAAGCCTGTAAATATTCGCTCGTCTCCATGACATGACTCTGGTTTTGGAAAATGGCAAGGTAAGGCTTGGTTCCCTCTGTTGGTTTTCTGATTGCATGCCTGGGTTGTGACTGTGATGCAGCAGCCGTGTGAGGCCGACCACTTCGGGGGGGAGGGGGGGGGGGGGGGGGGCAGTGACTTAGTCCTTGGATGTTCCCACTGATAGCAAAATGTTTATGTACAAAGGCTTTAAGTCCCATCATTCTCATATTAGTTGGGATGCTATCAATATTCTTTTTTGTTTCTTTCCAAGTGTCTTTTTTTTGGTTTTGTCCCAAAAAAGTATTGGTATCAAAATGTCTGTATAGATATAGTTGTACAGTGGGGACAGGGCTTGGTAACATGTGTTAGAGGGTTTAAACTGTTCAATGTGTGTCTTTTTGCTCGCAATACAAAGTTCCTTATAATGTCCTGTGCTGTTTGTCTTTATACAATGCCATGACATAATCTTAGATGAGATGCAGCACGGGCTCTTCCTCTCCTCCATCCTCTTCCTCTCTCCACGTCTGACACCCGTCTCCATGCTCAGCCAAGGGAGGCTACTTTAGCAACCACTCGTTCACTGGAAGAGAGGAGAAAGACAGGAGTTAGAATACTGATTTATATTTGCGAGCTCTCCACAGTTCAACTGTTCTCCGGCATTATTCTCCCTACACCATATTTCATCTTTAGCAATAGCATGTAGTTCAAAAGGAATGGCCCTGCAGTGGATGCCCTGGTGTGTGGGTGGAGTTGCAGCATTTAGTGAAATTCATATCCAAAACACAAGTAAACAAGGACATTTGATTGAAAAAGTGATTTTCTGAAACAAAGGAATTACAGGAGTGTTGTCATAATCTCAATTCCCTAAATCAGGTTTTAAACACACACCGTGCACACACACACACACACACACACACACACACACACACACACATACACAATCTCTCAACCATTGAATAAGCAGGTCTACTTTTGCATTTTTTTGGTTCCTCTCTGGTGTGTGCATTTGTTCCAAAACCAGAGCGATTTGAGGTGGATGGGGGGGGGGGGGGGTATCTCACCATAGTTGCTGCACAAAATAAAAATGTCCTTTATGGGGGTTCAGTGGGTCGAGTAGAGCATAACATTGAGAGAGAGAGAGATACGGACGGACAGAAAGACAATCATGACAATCACGATGTGTGTGTAGCAGCGACGTGCAGTCAGGGCAGGCAGGGGAGGCAGAGCCTCACCTGTCATACTCATAGACTGGCCATACTCCAATGTAACGGAAAAAACAACTAAAGAAAAACTAAATAGTAATAATAATAACATGTCTCCACTGATCTGTGTTGTAAATGTGATTTCTGTATGATTCCAATCGCTTTTTATAGTCAAAATCAGCAAATTGGCCGAGCTCCGCTACAACTACATGGGAGCGATGAGGAGTGAGGCAGGGACGAGCTCTGCCTCTCGTAAACCCACAGTAACTTGCTCGAGCGCGGGCACTAATGTAACGCGGGCACTTATTTTGTGAGCGCGCTCCAGCCAGTTACTGTGGGGTGAGGTGAGGCACAGATGAGCTCTGCCTCACCTCAAAATGCGTCACCTCACAGAAACTGGCTGGAAAAGCGGGCCCTAAGCGCATGCCTGCACCATCTCACTGTATGTCACCAATGTAATGTTTAGTAGATCCCTTTATTACATTTATCCTCGCCATCCATAGTCTCTAAATAACTTATTTCACGTATATATGATATTTAGGCTCGCTGGTCTCATCATACAACGACAATGAAAAAAGCACCAGGAGGAGGCAGCCATAACCTCTGCCGCACTGAAGGGGGCGCACAGTGAGCCCACAAGTTCTTGTTGCTACTGTTATTCTACGCAGAGACGGTAGCAAACAACAAACTAGACTTTTGAAACTAGAGGAAGATAAGGAGGACTTTTACAAAAAAGTAATGGAGATTGTTGTCCAGAAGGATAGCATGGACTTCATCTTCAAGTCAAGGTAAGACCACCATTGTAATGAAAATGGGATCTTACTAAGAAAGAACAATCCAATATTTAGATGTTGGGTATCCTTTTGTTGAACAGGTCTGTTTAAAATGAATCTGAAGCATCAGACTAAAAAAGCTTTTGAAAATAACCGAATATTTGATTAAGGTCAAAATATAATATTTGTAAATCTGACTCTGAAAGAGTCAGTGCCTCACCAGCCATGAACCTCACCGCACGTCACTGGTGTGTATGCGCGTGCATGTGTGTGTGTGTCAGCCACAGTACAGTAAATGTTGAACTTCAATGTAAAGACAATAATAAATAACACAGTGAATAGCAGGGACAGGGGCTACCTTTGGCCTTTAGTGTATCTATACTTCAGCAGTGAAATTCAACATGTGTTCAGCATTGCACAGTTGCCCAGATATATCGGCTGAAACAGAGGGGGGGGTTTGTCAAATAAGGTAAGTATTGTAGCGATCCTGATAGGCTACTCAGGGTGCCACTTAGGCATCCCCCGTCTCTCTGCCAATCATAGAGCTGCACCGTGATGGTGGCTGTGGTGTGGGCCTGTGGTTGGTGGGGGGGACGGGGAGTTGTGACGTAGACAGTGCTATATCTTGTGGTTGGTTTAGGAAATAAGTTAGTGTGCGGTAGAACCCACGAAGTGTACTTGACCTGTTATCATCTGTCTTCAAATACTAGTTATTAAAGCCTAATAACTACAAGCCTGTCTCCGACTCATCTTGGGAACGTTACAGTATGTATTGAAGTCAATGGAGAGAGAAAACTTATCTTTGGATCCCGTTTGAATTGTGCCACGAATTACACATATGATGTTTGTCAATCTTAAGAAATATTTTCCGTGTCAAAAAAGTCACAGTTTGTTGTAAAACTGTTGAAATATAAGACTATGAAAAATACGCAACTAGAAAGACTACAAATCCCAGAGTCCCGGTCCGCATGCTGGCTCTTACGGAACCGACTAACTCCCCTTGTGTGTATGTACAGCTCTCAACGTGCCCAGACTTGGAGTAATTTTTCACCTCTTAATACTTTCCGCCTCATTCTGAAAGAAAGAGGTGAAATGTGCTAACGTGACGGCCATCTTGGTGTTGGTGACGTATGTGAGACCAGAGATGTAGTTCATTGAGCGCTTCACACAAACAAATGTGTTACTTCACAGTTTTACGACACATTTGAAATGTTTTGACTTGCAAAATTATCTTTTAAATTGACAAATGTTTTGACCGGAAGGGGAGGGACTTTGCCTCTCTATTGAGCTTTGAGAGTTTTCATATGTCACTCAGAGCCAAACAGGTGTTCAGCGTCAGCATGCTTTATCCCAGACCTCAGCTCACACCAGCTCTTTACATGTCTTATTCATTCAGTACAATAGTGAGTGAAGTTCAAGCAATGATGTTTTGGAATCAATGTGAGTGTCAAATGTAAAATGACATCAGGAGCAATATTCCCCCTTAAAGATGATAGTATGTTGAGTTGTATTGATCGTGCTTATTTAACAGAAGATGAGGAAGTGAATATGTGATGTTAGCTGCCAGTATAGTTGATTTTCTGCATTTACACCTCTAAAAGAATAGAAGTGAGCTTCTTCATAGTCGCTTTTTGTTCTGAAAAAGTGTAGGTGTGCTAATGCTATGAACAGAGTGCACAGATGGGCCTGCATAATCAGCTGAGCGAGAGAAATAATGAAGACCAAAGGAATAGAGATGGTGCTGCATGGTGACAGGGGGACCTGATTGTGTTTGTACCTCGGTATTGGAGCTTCTGGGCCCGGTTGTTGGGGCAGTCTTTGCCCTGCATGCTGAAGTTGATGTTGGTGCGGATGCAGCGGTTGTTCAGCTCCTGGACCGGGCGCACATTGTCGCTCATGCTCAGGAAGATCTGAGACGGCTGGTTCTGGCTCAGCAGCCGCAAGGAGTGCATCTAACAGGGAGGGGAACGCACGTTAGAGAAAAAGGACAAGGCATCATTTGGGGGGAAGTGTCTTACTCAGGGACACAGTGACATGCTGACTGCAGTGGGGATGGAACCAGAGCTCTCCAGATCCCAAGTTAACCACGGCCCCTGGTAGAGCCCCCCACACACAACAACACAGACTATAACACCCCTTGTTGTTTAATACCAACTATGTGCAATATGTGCAATATATATATATATATATGCCGTTAATAACTACAATATATACCTGGCTGCTAAATCCTCACAACATTACAGGATGTGTATTTTATAAATTGTGTAATTTTTATCATAATTGTTTTATCTTTAATATTTTAATACTTGTTAGGTAACATTAAGCTGTCTGTGGCTCTTTTCTGCTGTAACAATGTACCTTTCCCCTCTGTGGGACTAATAAAGGTGTTCTGATTCTGAAGCTCAGCACACTAACCCACTGAGCCACAGCCTCATGTAAAATACTCCAAGTATGAAGGATTTGACAAAAGAAGCGTGTTGGAGTAAAAGCCTCACAGCGGTTAGCAGACAGAGAGAGATGTGTGTTTGCGGGGGGGGGTCACCTGCATGCGTGTGAGGTACACCGGCTTGTTCATCAACAGCCATGTGACGGTCTCAAAGCACGGAGGGGTGGTCATGGATCCATCGTAGGTGATGAAACTACTCGTCTCCGGGTAGATCTCCTCTATGTTCAGGCTGGTCAGTAGATACGCATCATCTGTGGGGAGAAAAGCTTTTAACGAGTCATCACAGGACAGTGCTGTGCTTTTACATTTTATGTGTATGTTCAAATAGAGCAACACAAAAAGAATCAAAATGGTGCCACCAGAGGACTCAAATCATTTCCCTCAACCAAATGTTCTATTTCCAAAGATTTCACAAGAATAATAAAACTGGTGAAAGTCAGAAAAGTGTTCTTGTTCTTCCTCTAATCATCTGCACCACTGCAGTAGAGGAGTGGTCCTGATCCGGTCTGTTGTCTCTGACGCAGATGGGGAATCGCTATGGGAACTGGAGGGTAACATCACTCATGTTCACAACTTAAAGGGATAGTGGAAATGGAACCTCAAATAGTTTCGTTTTAACTTATATACAAGCATAATTACGTACCAAAACAATCACACCTGATTAAAAAAATATAATAAATGCCTTACGCATGTTAGAAGCACTTTATTGGCAGCTTCCCCGAAGTTTTTTAGAAACGAAATGTTTCTCAGCCTAAACCGGAAGTGACGAAAACTCAGGAAGACGATACGATAACAAACCATGGCGTCTATGCAGAATGAACGTGGAAGGGCAAATATACCAGACAAAGAAGAAGGATTGTACGAGGTATCCAGTGATGATAGCGAGTCAGATACATCCTCTCGGCTTTCCTACGAAAATGTCGTTTTAGGAACTGAATCTGAATCCGGTTCAGTAAGCGACGATGGTGACAATATTGAGGCCAGACGATGAACCATTACGTCCTTATTTGTTCGAGCCCGAGCCCGAGGTGATGGTTCACGGCATGGGCAATGGCGAGGATGACCAGGACCAGGCGCCAGATGATGCACCCCCTACGCACAAATAATCTTGACTGGTAGGTCCCTAAGCATAGCTCACGCATCTTAAGATCACCTGTAGCCTTTACAAATATTAATCATTGTTAACCAGTTAGCCCGAAGGTCCCCCCAGTGGACCCCTCCCACAGTTTTTTTTCTCTCACATGTCTCAGGGCTCCTTAACATTTATGAAACTATTAATGTTTCATACCCTTTTAAAGGTAAGAAACTCCGCTAACTGACAATAAGAACAATTGTTAGCTAAAAAAAACACAAGAGTAATACCAAGCCTTTGAATTAGCATTGAGCGAAACAATGCTAACTAATGCTAACGCTTTTTTACACACAACACACGGTAGAAATGCCTTATTACTATCTTAACTGCACAAACAAGATATACGATTTAAAGCTGAGACTCCACAGATTCCACACATGTAATGTCATCACTGTAAGACCCTCGAATTCCTGGAGCTATCAGCCAGAAAAGAGAAAGTAAACAACATCCTAGGATAGCCAGGCTGCCTGTCAAGTGTAGGCTGTACTCACAGTACTGTTAGTCTATCATGTCTATATGATGACTGTAGTGTACACATTCGACACTGTGTACCGGATAAATGGCGTTGTACAAAATGGTACAGGCTAATGATGCATTAAATCAACAAGAAAACATAATAAAATACTCACTTCTTATGTATTCCACTTTCAATTTGAGCTAGAGACCGAGGAATCTCGAAACAATCGTCAGTAAAATGACGGGAGCACACGACTGCCGAATTACTCGTCAGCTTCGGCTCCGTGAAGTTTGCCTGTGTTATCTGAACAAATTTCACCCACTGACGACGAATGGCTGGGTTTCTTGGAAACGCATGCGTCGATACTGCCATTCTCTGCATTTGCTGTCGCACTACAGCCATACAAACACAATCTATTCACCATAATAAAGGTCGGCTATTCACATGCAAATGCTATTGAATGTCCGCCATTGTTTGTGCCCGTCTTCCTTTGCTCTCGTCATCACCCGAAGATTCCCGACGATTCCCGAAGTATTTCGTTTCATTGAGAGGGCGCAGTAAAATTGAAAATAAAATGAAACTAGGCGCATGAAATAAAAAAAATTGTTTATTATGCTTCTTTTTTATAAAAATACAAAAGTTAAACCCAAAATTCGCGGATTTCCACTATCCCTTTAAAGCACAGGAAGATACAAATATTAAATTAGCAAATGAACTCAAGCTGCCTGCAGATACACATTTAAGCTATTTCTACGGTACTTATTATGTTATATTTTTATATTCAAAAGTTGATGTTGATTGTGATGGCTGTAACTTCAAGCCTCCCAACCAACCACACATCCTAAAAGGTATGTTTATTTTTTGTTAAACATCACACATACACAGACACATTTTTAACCACCCTCTTTTACTTATTGAGTGCACGAGTGTGTTGTGTTAACCCCAGAGTCTTGCAGCCTGCAGGTTTGTGTTTATGAATGTATGCTGTAGAGTTTCAGCTGTTGCTATGCATAAAACTAAAATGTTATAGTCGTCCCGACATTTCTCTGTAAAAAAAAAAAGTATGAAGTGAAATGTTTTGATTCTGAAGGACACACAGTGTGTCTGTGTCTTCACTCACTTCCTGTTCCCTACACAATCAACTAGAAATACTAAGTGCCTAAAACTTGCGTAAAAAGTAGCAGAAAATGGAAATGCTCAAGTACAAATATCTAAAAATGGTACTTAAGTACCGTATTTGAGTAAATGTACTTAGTCACTTTGTTACTATCCTCCTCAGACAATAAGTCGTTTGGACATTATTCTCACGACTTCACTGAAAGGTTTATTAACATGTGGTTCATTTAGCAGGGAGCAGTGTGAGCTACTGTTGGTGCTATTGTTGGAAATGTATTAATACCACAGTTCTGCACACTCATCAGAACAGTGGAGTGCACTGTGTGTGGAACAGGGGGTGGGGGCTCTTGTTTTATGACAGTTCACCTCGTACCTCCTGCTCTGATGCGCGGGCTGTAGACCCCTCCCACTCATCAAACACTGAGCTCATCTTCCATTTCTCCTGCTTCTTCTTCCACCATCACTCAGTGTGCTGTGAATGACAGGCTGTTGGTGTTGCAGCACAGCCTCTTTTATCCAAAGTGTCTCCTCTGTCAGGACGCTAATTAGACAAACTGCACTTCCTCTTCACACTCCAGTGACACGCTCTCCATAACGTGTCATCTGCTGGGCCGCTGCTGACAAATGGACTGCCGGTTGTAATGAGGTTACTGCAGTACACCGCTGCAGCTTTAATGCTGATTTCACTTTGCTTCGCATGACTATTAAATACTGGGTCTTGTAAACAGAGCCCTGTGGTTCAAAATAAATGAATAACACAATAATAAGCACGATAGGGTTAATGTGAGAAAATCCTGGTGAAAATATGTTTCTGATCCTCTCTGCATGAGGAGAGGGATTTGATTTCACTATGCAGGCATTTCATTTGAACATTCTAGTCTATGTTATTCCTACTCTGTTTCTTCTTGCACTGGTTTATTGTTTTTTTATGTGGTGTATGTGTCAGTGGCCAGCCGTGACTTTTATACCTAGGCCCTCTGACCCCCCTTTCCTCGAGAAAAAAGAAGAGATATTACGTCCAGCCATAGACTGTATATGTCGGCAATCTGCAGAATCCTATGGTGACGTCACCGGACCCTACGTCCATTTATATACAGTCTATGGGGTGCAAAACGCATCAATGACAGCGAAGCGAACCCTCTAACCACACAGAACAACACCATTTATATAAAACACCTATCATGACAGGGCAACCCACAGACAAGTAGCAATTACAATGAATTAGTCGGCACGGCGGCCCTCCTGTCCTTTTGGATGAAGCACTTGATGGCGGGGTCATGCAGCTGATACGTTGCCACTCCAGTTTATCATTGTAAATCAATCTTGAAAAATGACTTCGTTAATAATTTCGCCAACGATGTCCTCACTATCACTGAAGTGAGCCATCATGAACGAACTTATGCTAATCTTAATCTATCGATCATAAATCTAATCGATAGATTTATGATTCGAAAATAATAAAAGTAGGATAGACATGTGGATATTATCCGACTGAACACAACGTGCATTTATCTAACAGGTTCGTTTTCCACACACCTTATTTCCAGCTATCTTCCAAAACCCTATGGAGAAATCCCATTGTTTTCTGTCGAGGGAATCCGAGTGAAGCTTACTTGCGTGTTTTAGGACGCGTCACTGCACCACTTGCATAGACCTCACAGCGGGCGGATCTTGTCATAAAGTCCGCGAAAATAAAGCCCGCCCATTTAGAGGGAAGATATGATTGGTCAATTGTACTGTCATTTGACATTACTCTCTCATTGAGTTACTATAGCTGGCCCTCTGTGAATGTAGAGAGGGACCAACAAGCTCCTCCCGTCTTCACATAACTCGCAGAGACGGCATTTAACCTTCACATTCCAATAGAAACTGAACAGGCAGATTCGAAGGATTTATTTCTTTGGAAATATTATTTGAAATACAATTAAATCAAGTTATTTTGGTAAAACTAATGAAAAATGTAACAACAAAAACATATAAAAAAAAATATTTTAAATTTTTAATGTTTTTTTTATGTTTTCAAATATTATTTCTTAGAATATCTTAGGCCCTCAGAGAGGGCCTAGAGGGCCCTGACGGCTCGCCACTGGTATGTGTTATATATTATAAATGTGCACTGTTGGAGGAGCCTGTGACTTCAGAGTTTCATTGAATCACCACACTGTAACGCCTTTGAACTTTGAACTCTGTTGCTGATCTTCCATCATGTGGCTGAAATATATTAGTCTCTCTGGAGTCACACACACACACACACACACACCACACACACACCAACACACACCACCCACACACACACACACACACACACACACACACACTCGTAAAAGTAGGGCTCCTGTGAGGCAAGCTGCTGTGTGGCGCTGCAAAGCCTCAGAGACAGAGGTAATAATGTGGCAGAGGTGGGTGCATATACATGCATATGTAGAGCGCAGATGTACCATCACAGTGTGTGTGTCTGTGTGTGTGTCTGTCTGTCTGTCTGTGTGTCTGTCTGTCTGTCTGTCTGTCTGTCTGTCTGTCTGTCTGTGTCTGTGCTGTGTGTGTGTGTGTGTGTGTGTGTGTGTGTGTGTGTGTGTGCGTGCGTGCGTGTGTGTGTTGTGTGGCACCCTCACTGGTGGAGGGTTATGCCTGTGGAGTCATAAGCGTGAGGGGGCGGTGTTGGACTGTATGTGTGTGTGAGACAGTGGTAATCGGAGGGAGTTTTGACAGCTGTCAGAGCCCCCCCCCCTGCCACAGCCTCCTGTCCCGCGTGGTGCCCTCAGAGACTCCTCCACCAGCCACCAGGGGTCAGTGTGTTTATCCCTCCTCTCTCTGCTCCCATTAATCCAATTACTTGTCTCTTTTTTTAAAGCTAGCCCCGGGCCATCTCCGTGCAGTGCTGCAGAGAGCAACCTCTGGAGAGCAGCTGTCGGCTTCTGCCTCACATGCTGCTTCACCCACAGTACACCCCCCCCCCCCCCCCAGCATAAGAGTTCCCATGCATCCCTATCCTGCAGCATCCTTCAACTGGCACTTTGACATTTCTGAGAGATCCGAAAGAAAAGCACTTATTAAGACAGATTTGATGAGAAACACAGATGTACCATAGGGAGTGGACACACACCGCTCCTCTGCAAGGGTCACTGTGGCTGCAGTTGCAAAGAAAATGAGTCTATTGTTCACAGTGTAAAAGCTCAACCGTTGACTTTAATTAAATGTATCATGTCAACAGATTTCACATAACTGTATTAGGTTAGTTGAAAGCAATAATATTAAGTTTGACCTAATAAACTTGATATTATTACTTTTTACTAATCTAATACATACAATACAATACATTTATAAATCTGTTGACATAATACATTTAATTAGAGTCAACGTTTCAGTTTGTTCAGTGCAGCTAGAGAAACACTGCAGAACGTTTTCTATGCACCAGGCGAGGAATACTGAACTGACTAGGCGCCATCTTTGCTCTGGTTTCCAGTTCTTATAATATATCAATTAGTGGTTCAAAGTAATTAAGTACATTTACTCAAGTATAGTACTTTGTTGAGGTTTTTGTACTTTACTTGAGTTGCTTCTTTATACTTCTACTTCTACACATACATACTTGTACTTTTACTAAGTACAATTTGGAAATCAGGACTTTTACTTGTAGTGGCGTATTTAAAGAGTATTTCTTCCAGCAGTGATACATATAGATCAGCAACCATGACCAGTCAAGGTCTCCACATGTTAAAGCAGATTGCCTGGCGTTTCAGTTAGAAATATACAAAGCCTATGAATCAAGAAAAGATATACCAGGGTGTCCGCGGGGTCTTAAAAAGTATTACAAGTTGATAAATCAATTTAGCGAAAATTAAGGCTATTAAAAGTATTAAACTGCATTTCCCAAGGTGTTACATGTTGTAGCTTGTTTTCAATAAGTATATAAATGGTCCAAAGAGATTGTATTCTACAGTGTGCCTGAATGTAATCATTGCGTAGGTGTGTAGTGTGATTCTGTGTACTTTATTTATGGCATCCCGTTGGATTGGACGTTATCTGAACAGGACATCGCGCGCTCACTGCTTGATAGCGCGAAGGTCAGTTTACGCCGGTTGTTAAACAACATCGTTATGGGGAAATGCAAGTCTGCGTCCAAATGGTTGGAAGATAAGGAGGAAGGACAATCAATACTGTATGTAGTCAATGTGAGGTAGAGTGTGTCGCCAAGGTAACCGGTTAGAACTCCAAGTGACGATGAGGTCTTAAAATGTACGGAAAGGGTCTTAAAAAAGGTCTTAAAAGGTCTTACTTTGACTTCAGGATTCCTGCATATACCCTGTATATATATGTGTATAAATAACCAGTACACTTGTAAAGATTTCTGGTCGCAATATTTGATAAAACAGAGTATTCTTCTTCCTAACGTAATCTACAATCTTTAGCATGTCTGTTTCAATAGCTCACCATCTGCAATAGTTAGCTAATTGGCTTTCATTAATAACAAATCTTAGGCATTGTAATGACTGCACACGGACACTTACTTTTATATGTTATTCTTGTGATGGTGTCTCTGTTCAGCATTCGATTTAGGAATGAGTTTGATGTCTCAGCAATCTGCAATAAAGGACAGACACAGGAAGAAGGGTGAGGTTACATTTTAGTCATAGCTTCATGTCATATCTATTCAGTAGTACAAACTATATAATAGTTGATTATACAAGTGTACTTTCTTTTATCTATCACCTTTAATGCCCATGAAATGTCAAAACCCACTGATGTATTTTGCACAGTCAGACTCATACACTGCTGCTTTGCCTTCTGGAGAAAAGGCTCCCACTGTGTTCAAGAAACCATTACAAAGTTTGACACAAACACCACGTTTTGCACCCATAGACTGTATATAAATGGACGTAGGGTCCGTGACGTCACCCATAGGATTCTGCAGAGTTGCCGACATATACAGTCTATGGCTGTGACGTAATATCTCTTCTTTTTTCTCGAGGAAAGGGGGGTCAGAGGGCCTAGGTATAAAAGTCACGGCTGGCCACTGACACATACACCACATAAAAAAACAATAAACACAGTGCAAGAAGAAGAAACAGAGTAGGAATAACATAGACTAGAATGTCAAATGAAATGCTGCATAGTGAAATCAAATCCCTCTCCTCATGCAGAGAGGATCAGAACATATTTTCACCAGGATTTTCTCACATTAACCCTATCGTGCTTATTATGTGTTATTCATTTATTTTGAACCACAGGGCTCTGTTTACAAGACCCAGTATTTAATAGTCATGCGAAGCAAAGTGAAATCAGCATTAAAGCTGCAGCGGTGTACTGCAGTAACCTCATTACAACCGGCAGTCCATTTGTCAACAGCGGCCCAGCAGATGACACGTGCATTTTTGCTTTATTGGGGGGGTCTGGGGGGGGTCCGAAAACCAGTCAGTATCTGGTGTGAGGGGTAGGGTTAGGGTTAGGGTAATGTTGTGAATCGAGTGGCCCATGGTGGTGGTGGGGTTATGGTATGGGCAGGCGTATGTTATGGACAACGAACACAGGCCACTCGATTCACAACATTACCCTAACCCTAATCCTACCCCTCACACCAGATACTGCCTGGTTTTCGGACCCCCCACAGACCCCCCCCCAATAAAGCAAAAATGCACGTTTCAGAGTGGCCTTTTATTGTGGCCAGCCTAAGGCACACCTGTGCAATAATCATGCTGTCTAATCAGCATCTTGATATGCCACACCTGTGAGGTGGGATGGATTATCTCGGCAAAGGAGAAGTGCTCACTATCACAGATTTTTTCAGATTTGTGAACAATATGAGAGAAATTGTTATTTTGTGTATAAAGAAAATGTTTTAGATCTTTGAGTTCATCTCATGAAAAATGGGAGCAAAAACAAAAGTGTTGCGTTTATATTTTTGTTCAGTGTATGTGTTCATAAAATAGTGTGTGTGAGCTTAACTGTGTGTATTAAACAAACAGAGCATTTCCTGTCAGCTTGTTTAAACTGTAGTATGTGCTCATGTGTTTCAGTGTTGGTGTACAGGCTGCTGCTGGATCTGCTGAGTGAAAGGCACCTTTTCCTAAAATCATTTCTGATGCTAAATATCCTGCTTTCTTCTTTCTAAGGTCACACTGTTCTGTTGTGTGACCTCATACACATCAGTAAAAACATCTTGTTGATATTTATTTTCTCTTGGATTTATTTGCATTGCATTTGACATTGAGGTAATCCAATAGTAATGGAAAGTAATCAGGTTACATTACTTTTATATTTTGATACTCTTATGTTACTGATTACTTGTTCTTGCACGTAACTAGATATTAAATGGGATCTATTTTTAAAGTGACGCTCCCAAATCTGCAGATATACATATTCTACAATTCCATAACACATAGCGAGTCAAACTGGTTTATTCCACTAATATAAACATCTTCCATGTGTTGGAGACGCCTGACCTGCCTCCTTTTCTCCTCTAGTCCATGCCTGTCCTGTGTTCCCGCCCACAGACACCAGCTGCTCTCTCTCCTACCAGATTGTTGCTGTTGTCCCACTGTCATTGTGCTCCAGCTGTTCCCTGTCTGTCCTCTGCTCTCTGTCCTGTATGCACACTGTTTTAGCCCACTCCTCCTCTGCAGACTACACAATGCTCAGTTGTACACTTGATTCTGACCCTAGGTAACAGGAAGTGAATGATCATCCCTCTGATTCCGTTCTTTCCTTTACCTCTGTCTCCTGGGAATGACATTTACATACTAAGTTTCTTCCCATCTTCTTCCGGCCTCATTAAGGCCCAGTGGGCCTTACAGGGCTAAGGCCCGGGACCCCCGCTGACAGTGACGATTATCCACCCCATTAATGAACATCATGGGAACAATCTCTTGTTCTTTTGAATACTGTAAATCCTGAACAACCCTTTGAACCATTGTTACACATTTCTGCTCCACACCTCTAAATCTGCACAGCTCTCCAATTTGAATATAGCATTTTATTTGACTGTACTCTGTGTAAATGTTTTCTTTCTTTATTATTTAAATGTCTTTAAAATAGTTTCTGAACTAGCTTTGATAATAGTGCTATTTTTGCTCATTTAACCCTTGTGCCCTCCTCGAATTTTCAACCTTTTGACCCCTTCGTGGCAAAAATGTACATGCCCATAATAACTGCTATTAAATCATACATCAATATTTTTTTCCACTTTTTTTTTCATGAATCACTTAAACAACTTCTAATGTACTCAAAACTACCAAACATTCAACAATGTTCTGGATTTTAACCCTTTAAATGCCTGTTTCATTATTTGAATGATTTCATTTCTCTCAAAAATGCCTCATTGACTTCCATTCAGACCACATTTTTTGATCTCACTGCCATTGCAGTATAAAACCATGCATTTTGTAATGTCAGCATTTCATTTAGAAGAAAAGTAGTGATATTTGATATTTCTACTCAGATTAAACCTGTAGGCCGATGCATGACATTCTTACATTTTTGCCAGTTATATTATGGAGCCGTGTGACTACCAGGGGGCCCAGAGAGTGGTGTGTGTGTGCGTGTGTGTGTGCGTGTGTGTGTGTGTGTGTGTGTGTGTGTGCGTCATTTCCAGCAGCAGACCAGCAGGTCCTGCAGCATGTAACCTGGCGCTCTCTCAGGTGATGGGACAACTATTTTTTAGGCCTGTGCACAACCAGCACACACCTCTCCTCCCTCTCCGTGTGTGAATTTGATTATACTTATTTAAATATAGGGAGGTGGATGGTGGGCCTAATGAATGGCTGGATTTCATTTGTATTACAGGAGTTTTGTTTGATGTGTCCTCTTTTGTGCGAGGCATGGTTCACATCTGGCAATGCTTCTTAAGAATAGCAAATTGAAAACTGGTGTGTATTTTTTATAGGGCAGGGCAGCTTTAACCAACACCTCCAATCTCGTCTCATTGATTGGACTCCAGGTTGGCTGACTGCTGACTCCAATTAGCTCTTGAAGAAGTCTTTAGCCTAGGGGTTCACATTCCACCCTGCACTGTGAATGTTTTCATGGTGTGTTCAATAAAAACATGAAAACATATCATTGTTTGTGTGGTATTTGTTTAAGCAGACTGTGTTTGTCTATTGTTGTGACTTAGATGAAGATCAGAACACATTTTATGACCAACTTATGCAGAAATCCAGGTCATTCCAAAGGGTTCACATACTTTTTCTTGCAACTGTAAGTTCCTACATTTTGACACACAGATACTCGCCACCCTAACTTGCACAGCTTACTACAGAAAGAACAAACTACTTCCTGTATTGGCCCTGAATGTGAATCATGAGCTGCATCCCAAGTCTCTTATGGCGCTTTTCCACTGCAGGACCTAGCACGGCTTAGTACGGGATGGTTAGGCCTTGGTAGGCCAGGCTCACTTGATGTAGTGTTTTCATTACAGTTTAGTAACAGGGGTAGTAACTATAGTAACGCAGTGTAGGCGGGGTGATCGGCTGTTTGGCAGGCGGAGAGATGCTGCATAAAACTGCAGTGACGTCATCTTCAATGCGAACCACAAAACCATAACATCAGCCGTTAGCTCTTAGCAC
Organism: Gymnodraco acuticeps; assembly: GCF_902827175.1. NCBI lineage: Eukaryota > Metazoa > Chordata > Actinopteri > Perciformes > Bathydraconidae > Gymnodraco > Gymnodraco acuticeps. Next base: position 29,591 of record NW_022991428.1, read on the forward strand.
TCAGAGCTCACAGCTCCTCATATCTGTTCAGAAACTAGACAAAAGTTAAACAAGTACAAACCACAGACTGTCTGTGTCATGGCGAATACAGTCGCTGGTTTATGTCTGTAGGCCGTTGTTGTGAGTGTGGACGGAGCATATACAACGTTAGCTTAGCCTGGTCGATCCGATCTCCATTCAGACAACACGCATTTTAAAAGGTTTTTCGCCTGCCGTCTTGTCTGCAGACCGGTATCAGTATGTTGTTACTTCGGCATCATTTTGAAACGTGTATTACAATTAAATCACGGTCAAATATGTTCATGTTGTTGTTGTTGTTGTAGCCCCCTTGCCAGCGATTCTCTCCACCATTCGGCAGTCGAGAGTATTTACGTCACTAGTTTAGCATATTCAGCCCGGTTGTTGGCCCGGTAAGAACCTCGATTTTGGAGGGCCAGAAAAAAGGTGAAAAGGTAGCCCTGGGCCGGAACTACTCCTAGTGGAAAAGCAAAAAAAAGCGTGCCTGGTTTGGCCCGGCATGCTTAAACCGTGCTACGTGCTGCAGTGGAAAAGCGCCATTAGATTACACCATGTTTCCCTCACTTGCTTCTTAGTTGTATGTTGTCAGTTTTGTATACTGACCACATACTTAGGAGTGATTCACCGGAGTGTAATCTGATGCATTGCACTGATGTTAAGTAGCATTAGTGACAGATACACATTAAGGGTGTGGTCGGCCGGCTGAGGTTTTTCCCCTAAGGATGGTCTGGTTTTTTCCTCGGTTATCAATCGAATCAAGATAGGAGCCAGGAAATGACAAATAAGAGACTTGGGATGCACCTGCTGTGTCTTCCAATATGGCCATAATTCCTAGGAGATCGGGTTGGAAGAAATACAGCAGACATTTCAAACCTTGCCACCACGACATTTTGTTGAAATGTCTGAAAAATCACATACTTTAGTGACAATGCTGGAAACGGATCACATTAACTTCCCCCATTAGCCGTTAGATCCTCACTCTCACTCTGCCTCACTGGCTCCTGTGTTCAGTTCTTCTCTCACTCGATACTGAGACATGCTTGCTAATAGCTATGGGAAGCACCACACCCTTGATGTCCTCCCCCGCGCTCCTCTCGGACTCCTCTCTGATTTCCTCTCCAGTCCGTCTATCCCTCACTCATGCACGGTGGACTCTACAGCACTAATTGTGGAGATGTCTTTGAGCGAAGTGATTAAAAAGAGATGTGCTTGTCCTCCCCCTTTTCTCACTGCAGCTGAAGTGACTTAGTGTCTGACCTGTTCCCTGTGCTTCTCATGCATGCATAATGCTTTTACCAGACACTCATGCTGCATTTCATTTCAACCATTTTCCTTGAAAAGCTCCTCAGGGAATTATTCATCTATGTCTTCTTTTCCAGGAATATCAATACAGTAGATGTAAGAAAAGTACAGGTTTAACACAAATACAGTTGATCGGAAACATGATAACCTCAATCAGAGGTGGGAAGTAACTAAGTACATTTGCTCAAGTACTGTACTTAAGTACAATTTTTAGATATTTGTACTTTACTTGAGTAATTCCATTTTCTGCTACTTTTTACTTCTACTCCACTACAATTCAGAGGTAAATTGTGTACTTTTACTCCATCTCTGAGGGCCTAAGATATTCTACAAAATAATATTTTAAAACATTGAAAAATATATTATATTTTTTAAATATTTCTTTAGTTATATTTTTCATTAGTTTTACCTAAATAACTTGATTTAATTGTATTTAAAATAACATTTCCAAAGAAATAAATCCTTCGAATCGGCCTGTTCAGTTTCTGTTGGAATGTGAAGGGTTAAATGAGCTTCAGGGTTAAGGAGCTGGATGAGCAGGAACCTCCTGAAGCTTAACGGTAGCAAAACTGAGGCCCTGCTCATCGGCTCCAAATCCACCCTCACCAATTCACATATCACCCCAGCATCAAACATCATCATCGACGGCTTCCCCATACCATTCGCTGCCCAAGTGAAAAGCCTCGGTGTCATTCTGGACGGCTCCCTCTCATTCGCACCACACATAAAAAACATCACCCGCACCGCCTTCTTTCATCTTCGGAACATCTCCAGACTCCGCTCATCTCTGTCCCAACCCAGCACTGAAATCCTGGTCCACTCATTCGTCACATCCCGGATTGATTACTGCAATGCACTTCTGACTGGCCTTCCCGTCAAGCTCCTCAATAGACTGCAAATAATCCAGAACTCTGCTGCCCGGATCATCACCCGCACGAACTCATCCGACCACATCACCCCCATTCTCACTCAGCTACACTGGCTTCCTGTACGCTACCGTATTGACTACAAAAACATTCTACTCATATACAAAGCTGTCCATAACCTTGCCCCCATCTACATCTCTGACCTCCTTCAGGAGTACACCCCCTCCCGCACCCTCCGCTCTTCGTCCGTAGGACTTCTCACCGTCCCAAGCTATCGCCTCAAAACCATGGGTGCTCGAGCTTTCAGCTGCTCCGCTCCCAGACTCTGGAACACCCTGCCACTACACATCCGACAGTCTGATTCCATAACAACATTCAAAACCCAACTCAAAACCCACCTGTTCAAACTGGCATTTTCTTTATAATCTGTACCCTGTGTCCCTTTGTGTCCTTTTGTTGTCAATTTCCTGTTGTTTGTCTTGTTTTACCCCGGCTGATACTTCACTAAATCCACTGTTTTAATTTGTAAGGTAAAATTGTAAATGTAAATTGTAAATCTGTAACCCTGTAAGGTGTCCTTGGGTGTTATGAAAGGCGCCCCCCCAAAATAAATGTATTATTATTATTATTATTAAATGAAAGAAGCTCGCGGATACAAGCGGCCGAGATGGGTTTTCTCCGCAGGGTGGCTGGTGTCTCCCTTAGGGATAAGGTGAGAAGTTCGGTCATCAGGGAGGGACTCGGAGTTGAGCCGCTCCTCCTTCGCGTCGAAAGGAGCCAGTTGAGGTGGTTCGGGCACCTAGTTAGGATGCCACCTGGGCGCCTCCCTAGGGAGGTGTTCCAGGCACGTCCAGCTGGGAAGAGACCAAGGGGTAGACCTAGGACCAGGTGGAGGGATTATATCTCTTCGCTGGCCTGGGAGCGCCTTGGGATCCCCCAGTCAGAGCTGGTTGATGTCGCCAGGGAAAAGAAAGTTTGGGGCTCTCTGCTGGAACTGCTACCCCCGCGACCCGACCACGGATAAGCGGGAGAAGATGGATGGAGAAGCTCCTTTGGCGGTCTCTGCGAGTTACAGTGAAGAGAGGAGCTGATTGGTGGTCCAGCTATAAATTCACAAAGGGCCAGCTATAGTAACTCAATGAGAGAGTAATGTCAAATGACAGTACAATTGACCAATCATATCTTCTCTCTAAATGGGTGGGTTTTATTATCGCAGACTTTATGACAAGTTCCGCCCGCTGTGAAGTTTATGCATTTGTTATAACAACGGCGGAAGTAGCTAATTAGCATACGTTCATTCATGATGGCTCACGTCAGTGATAGTGATGACATCGTTTTCGAAAATGTTAACCGAGTCATTTTCAAGATTGAGTTACAATGATAAACTGGAGTGGCAAAGGATCAGCTGCATGACCCTGCCATCAAGTGCTTCATCCAAAAGGACAGGAGGATGGACTTTGTGTTTGAGTGATTTGATCATCAAAGGTAGGCCTGAGTAATTTTCAATGCGGGCCGCCGTGCCGACTTAATTCATTTGCAATTGTTACTTGGCTGTGGGTGCCCTGTCATGATGGGTGTTTATATAAATCAGAATAATGGTCGAAGTCTTGACTGATGATATCCATGTATATCTTCGACCATTATTCGGAGGGAAATGCTACAGTAAGAGCTTGTGCCTCTTCGGGGGGTGCTAACACGTACACATAAACTTTATCCTTTACTTTCTCCGTCGTTATATGTAGATATTACTTTTCTCCGTCACGTTGTTTCCATAGCAACAGCAACTTCCTCTCAACAGCGTTAACTTGCCTTCAAAATAAAAGCATGTCCATACAAAATAGGAAGCCAAGCCAAATTACACTTAACTGCAACGAAAGTAACAAACACAATGCAATATCCTTTTCAATTTCAAAGAACACAAATTGGGTTATTTACAGGTGTTGCTTCGTGTGGTAGAGGGTCGCTGTCATTGATGCGTTTTGCACCCCGGTGTTGCAGTATAACTTGAGTCATGACAACTGGCGACATTCTATTATTTTCGTCATAGGAATCCGGGGCGTGTACATTGAGGACCCATTGTTGATTTACCATGTCGATCGCCTCGTTTGTCATTTACGTTAATCTTTTGCTATATCTGCCTTCCTAAGATCACTTTGATGCACATTCAGTACTCGTATGTGAGGTTGTGGGTGAGAGGTGGATATCGTGACGCTTACAGGGAGGTATCGAACATTACAAAGTAGGTGACTGTGTGGATGCCTGTTCAAAATATTGCAAACTTGAATAAATCATTTAAATTATATATTTGTGTCCGACTTTCATTTGTACATCGTTCTTAATGTGATGTATAGTAGCTCTGATAGCTGTCCATACCTTCAGACAGCCTAAAAGTAAAACACAAGTTGTTTATTCACAGCCCGAACGCTCATCGAGATGACTGGATCACTCATGACAAGTTGTGATCAGCTCCGATTAAATTGTGATATAAATCTTCCGTGGCTATACTGATATGTCACAGTAACGGTCAACCACAGAAACGTAAGTCCAGTGGGGCACACGTTGAATACATATATAACATTTGTACATTGTTCTTAATGTCACCTGTATAGTAGCTCTGATAGCTGTCCATACCTTCAGACAGCCTAAAAGTAAAACACAAGTTGTTTATTTACAGCCCGAAAGCAGCATCGAGATGACTGGATCATCTGCAGTGTTGGGCAAGTTACTCCCAAAATGTAATACAGTACATTACTTATTACTGTCTTTTTTAAGTAATAGGCTACGTTACATTACAATATTACTGTCTCTGAAATGTAATGAGTTACACTACTTTTATATTAGCCTACTTTTGATCACAAATACATGGATCCTGAGATTGAAGCTCAAGCCGGTGATCAGTGAGATTGTTCTAACAATTTCCAATAAATGTTATTCTGAAACATAACTATCACTGTTGTCTTTCCTTCTATAAATGAAGCCAAAAATATGTCAAGCTGGCGCTTAGCCCTCCAAAAAAGTGCATGGTTGCAACTTAGACAGTTAAGCATTTTATATCAGTGGGTCCTCATGGTGCAGACAGAATTGCTTAGACACAGGTGTCACATGAACTTTAAATGTTCTGGAAAGTTCCTTATACAGCTTTAGCCTTTTTTATCTCATGAAGTCCCTAAGTGACACACCCTGAACAGTCTGGTGGGTCATGGTCCTTGTCATTTGCTTTTGTGTTCCCATAACAACATGTCCAAGATGTCCATGTGCCAGGCTAACACATGTGACAGAACTAGCTACATTTGGAAAGGTTTTTTGTTGCTAAAGTTAACATTCAAGCCATTTAAGAATAACAATGCTTACATGACATGTCATTTGTTAAACATTAAGCTGTCTTCGGCTCTTTTCTGATTCTGATTACATATAACCTGTTGTAGAAACATTTATTGATGAAATTGATATGAAACAAATGCCATAAATATTGCTGTGACACTGATGTCACATCGGGACATCAACCCTAAACATTCACAGTAAACCCGGAGTGACATATATGCACAATTACAAATATGATTATGATCTGCTCAGTTAATTTAGCTGATTCAATTATATTTAGTTAACATATTCTTTATTATTCAATTCAAGTATGTTCAAACAAATGTAAACCAAAACATCATCCTCATTAATGAAGTTATAAATAAGAGTTACTTTACCATTAAAGCCCAATGTGACACATATGTCACATTTCAGATATTTGACACTAGGGGGGGTTACTTGTCAGAAATGTGGTCTATTTAGTCTAAATGACGTTCCCCTTAATTTCCCCAAAAGTAGAAATGGGTCCGGGTTCTTTTGGGTTAAACGTATAGGCTTAAAGGCATAATAGAACTACTGTATTATATGTATTCAACGTGTGCCCCGCTGGACTTACTTTTCTGTAGTTTACCGTTACTGTGACATATCAGTATAGCCACGGAAGATAGTTTGTGTGTTTCATTCCCATGCATCAAGGTTATTTTCATGTATGTAATTGTTTTTCCTGCACAGTGTAGAGTCTTGTTGTGATGAGAGGGATACAGGTATTTCATTAAAAAAACGTGCTCCCTGGAGAATAGTGTAGAGTTATATTTGTATTTATTCATGTTAGCAAACTATGGATAAGCTTAAAATGAGAATAATTTGGGTAAAACTGTGAGCTGCATTTGGGGCCTGTTGACATGTGTTTTTGAGGACAAAGGAAGATGGGGGAAGGGGGAGAGCATGTCCTGATTTGCATTCAACTTAGATCTAGCTGCAGTGTTTTGTGAGGTTAAGAGAGGTCCCTTGGGTTTCTCTGGTGGTTATCAATAGTAGCAGTTAAGTGAATACTGTTCAGACAATACCTGTGTTTGTGTTTTATATTGATTTCTCTGTTTTATCCTTTCATAAATGTAAGGACTACAAATGGCTATAAACATTCTGGGCTGGTTGGAGTAAACAGGGTTTTATGGCTCTGTGGGGGAGGTTGTAGGTATGCAGGCCTTGAGACCTTTTGTTGGAAAGTGAGCCTGTTTGGTTTCCTGCTGCGTTTCCTGCTGCGTGCGTCTCCCAATGAGATGACCTGAAAAGATGACCAGCTGACCTAACACCAACCCCTCCTTCATTACTCTGGTATATATCCGGTGGATCCCTGGCGTTCGGCCTCTTCTTCACATGCTGCCCTCGGGTGAAAGTAGCTCTGTAGTATGCGGACTAGAGCAGGAGTAAGCCGGCATTACTCCTTAAGCATTGCAATATAACTGTAATATATCATGTTGTATTGTAATGATTGTATTGCATTGTCATATTGCCATTAAAGTAGATTATTGTTAACGGTTACTTTGTAGCTATGGATTCCTTCCTGTATTATAACCAGCTTCATAGGAACGCGCGGAGATTTGAAAAGCGGACCAGTTATCCCTCCAAATCTCCAACAATAGCTACAGCATTTATATCACAATTTAATCGGAGCTGATCACAACTTGTCATGAGTGATCCAGTCATGACGATGAGCGTTCGGGCTGTGAATAAACAACTTGTGTTTTACTTTTAGGCTGTCTGAAGGTATGGACAGCTATCAGAGCTACTATACATCACATTAAGAACGATGTACAAATGAAAGTCGGACACAAATATATAATTTAAATGATTTATTCAAGTTTGCAATATTTTGAACAGGCATCCACACAGTCACCTACTTTGTAATGTTTGATACCTCCCTGTAAGCGTCACGATATCCACCTCTCACCCACAACCTCACATACGAGTACTGAATGTGCATCAAAGTGATCTTAGGAAGGCAGATATAGCAAAAGATGAACGTAAATGACAAACGAGGCGATCGACATGGTAAATCAACAATGGGTCCTCAATGTACACGCCCCGGATTCCTATGACGAAAATAATAGAATGTCGCCAGTTGTCATGACTCAAGTTATACTGCAACACCGGGCTAGTGTTGCATGGTGTACCGATACTTGAAAGGTACCGCGATACCCTGCCGTTAAAAACGTTACGATTCCTCCGTTTCATTAGTATCGGTACTTTAAGAATGACGGGGAAAAGTACTCCGGTGAGAAAGCGCCGTTTTAATAAGAGCCGTGTGTGTTCAGCGCTCTGCTTCCACTCCCTGCACTGCAGCCGTGCCTGCAGTCCCTCCCCTCTCAAGCACGCTCTAAGTGCCTCCCCTCTCTCGTGCACGCGCTAGCTGCCAGAGCATGTGAGAAAACGGGGAGCAAGTGGCTGCAAGTGGGAGTGCAAGTGGCTGCAAGTGGGAGTGCAACTGCCGCTGCGCCTCGGCTTGTTGACAAAAAAGACGGCAGAAGCGAAATGTGGAAGTATTTGAGCTATATCTCTGACAGTGAGGGCAAGCATACGGACACCACGAGGCCTGTCTGTAAGACATGTTTTAGATCCCTGCAAACCAAGGGAGCCAACACATCAGACTTGGCTAAGCACCTCGCCGACCGGCATCCAGAGCTGTTTAAAGAATTTAAAAACAGACAGGTTAGCGAATGTGATAGATAACATAATTACATCATGCTCAAGCCCATGACCTCAAATCTAAGTCAAACTAGTGTAATTTATTTTGTGACAAACGAACGTTTTAGTAGTTTGACGAGGCAATTAATGGCAATGATAACTGTCTAATATGGCTATCTTTTTAGCTAACCTAACAATGTGGCTAACATCTGCAATGTACATTTTGTCAATGATTATTTATATTACTGTAGCCTACTATTACATGTTAATAAAATATAAAGTTAACTATCAAAGAAATCACATAAACTCAAGTATAAAGAAGAGACCATGTTGTAAGAAAACACTTAACAGATAAACTACAATTTTATTGATCATGAAAATAATAAAAGAAAAGTATCGAAAAAGAATCGGAATCGCAATTCTTGACTTGGTGTCGAAACCAAAATGTTGGTATCGTGACAACTCTACTCCGGGCCGTTGTTTTGATATTCCGCTGAAGTATACGCTGTGACGTAATAACTCTTTCTTTTTCTTTTTTTATAGGGAAGGGGGGGTCAGAGGGCTTAGGTATACAAGTCACGGCTCGCCACTGTACTCCACTACATGTATTTAATCCCTTCAGTTACTTCACAGATGTGGATGAATGATGGTAAATCTAATCAAGTGTTAAATCAGACTTTAGTTCCACCTGGAGTAAATCCACAAGCTACCCTGCAGTATACAAAGTCATTCAGACTAGCTGCACCTTTACCAGCTCTGAGAACACTTTCATGATCAATCATTATAAAACATATCATATATATTATTCTGAAATGGACCAATCTGCACAACGACTACTTTTACTGTCGCTACTTTCACTATATTTTGATGAGAATACTTTTCTACTTTTACTTGAGTAACATTTTGAATGCAAGATGTTTTACTTGTAACAGAGTATTCCTACACTCTGGTACTTCTACTTTACTCAAGTAAACTTCTCTCACCTCTGACCACTCCTCTAGAAGATTCACATGTTCTTACTTTAAATGAATGCACTTTCTAATGAGTCAGTGAGTGGATTTGTCTTGAAAATTAAAAAAAGGCCTCTCCGTTGGCCCCACGTAGCTGCACCACCACTGCTGTCCTTAACGGTGTCTCACGACTCCACGCCCAGAACGGGCCCTTCCTGCACGGCTCTGAGTCAAAGCAGCGGCATCGGAAATCTGACTAGGCCTAAGAAAGCATGAGTCACTGAAAAGGGTGTGTGTGAACAACATTTTTTAACACGCTGGTTTTAACAAAAGTTTTCTTGCACTTCACTGCTTCTGGATGTGTTTTTTAGGAAGTGGTGCTGGAGTATTTAGCGAAAAGAACAAAAAGGATGTGTATTCAGTGGAAATTGTTTCAAACCCTTTTTAGTATAATGGAGAACTCTTACAAAGGTTTAATCTTAAAGCTGTGTTGGGTTCCTTTGCATGTCAGTGATCACATGCATTAGAACTGCTTAAACACAACTGTAGATCACACAGCATGATATGGGCTCTAAAACAGAGATGTATGTTATATTATACTTTGTATTAAGTAACTTGAACTAATGTTGACAGGTAAATGTAGTGGCATCAAAGTATACAGTTGCATTAAAATAAAGTAAAGTATCTCAAATGAGTCAATACTTCTGACTGTTGATACTACACTACATTTACATTTGTAAAAACAAGAAATATTTAGCTTGTATCCAGGGGCGCCTAACCCCTGTCAGTCACGGGCCCTTAGAGTCGTCCTAACTTTTCACCCCCTTACCCCCCTGCCTGTATCAGACGTTTATAAATAATATTTTGGATTTAGAAAATGTTGAGGATTAAAGCTTCTGTAGTAGAACTTTAAAAACAGATATTATGAATGTGACTATGTTGTATGTAGGGAGGCTCCGATCGCCAATTTCGGGGCCGATCGCCGATTGCCGATCGCCGGAATCAGTATCGGCCGATACCGATCGCCAATCCGATCGAGTGGGCGGGGCCTAAATGGAAGATTTAAACATCACTTTAAATCTTCCATTTAAAGTGATGTTTAAACTCAGTTAATGGGGCTTATTCACTGGAGCTTCCACAAACAACAATCAACTTAATTATTACATTCAAATGATGTACATTATTCAAGTTTACATTCACTTTGGATAATAACACGGTAGAAATTAGCGGAAGCGCTCTCTTTTCCTCTCTCCCTCTCTCTCTCCCCCCACTCTCTCTCTCCTGACAGCCTGTCAGTATCTCATGCAGCTCACTGATCCAGTAATAGTGACCCGACAATGAAGAATACATATATTTATAATAACTAGTTTAGCTTGTTCCAGAGGTAGATAAAATAGCTAAGGTGTAACTCTTACGGTACGTCCACACAGCAGCTTTTCAAAAATCTTGAAAATCTTGGAGCTGGGCGTGTCTGAAAGCTTGGGGATTTTTTGCGAGCAACGCGACCAACAACCAATCACATGAATCTCCCGCCCCCGACATACAAAGCAAAAAACCCCGGGGATTTTTTGCGAGCAATATATATATATATATAAATAAACTCCCCAAACAGGCGAAAACCTACCAGTTTCACCCACTGTCTCTGCCACCTCCCTCCATGCCTGCTTCCTCCGGTTTGTATCCCGTTAATAGTTCTGGTCGTAAAGAACCGGGTGATTTGCTACCGTAATTTCTCGTTTGGAATATGAGGAAATGAACTGCGGTCTGGTTCTCCCTGTGTGTGTGTTTCGCTGCGTTTACCGGTCCGGCGGGCGGAGCTGCAGGATTTCTGCTTCACACACGTTGCATACCGCTATTTTACTGTCTTTTTCGGACACCTTAAAATAATGCCAGACCGGAGAAGCCATTTTGGCGAGCTTGTTTTGCCGCACACAGAGAAAAGTGTCATGTATTTTACGTCATGCGATCGGCTTTCGCGATCGGCATGTTTAGAGAGCACCGATCGATCGGTAGAGAGTGAGTATCGGCCGATCTCGATCGGTAACCGATCGATCGGAGCATCCCTAGTTGTATGGATCCCCTGCTCTGGGCACCCCTCCTTTAGGACAGTGGTAGCAGCTTTTTGAGTCTCTGGTTCTGGAAGTACATTACATTCTGAATAGACAATGTAGGGTGGAGCTCTCTCTATACTCAACACCACATACTGTATAAACAGGCTTGTAAGATACAAGTGTCCATGAACACACCAGTTAAGGAGTTAACTATGGCTCGTGAGGTGCATGCTGCTACAGAACATCCAATCACTGAGCTCAACATGTACAGCTTCCCACTAAATGGATCCATGAATCTGACTTCCTTTATTTGGCAGCAAAGTCTTTATAGTCATCTGCATAGCCAAAAAAGATCATACTTTCTCCAAAATAAATCTGTAATCAGAACTGTTATACATTCTTTTAATACAATTAATAATGTAACGTTTCTGGACATAGAGGCTATCAGCAAAAGGAATCTTTGGTCAAGGACAGGAAGTTATTTACAGGGGAAATGCTTTAGGATTCTACAACACGCTGCTCGTTCCTCACATTATTTTCACAACATAATATTTTCTTTTAGGGAGAACCTCAATGTTCCAACATGGAACACTGGAATCTCTAACTGCTTTCAGATAGTTCAAATGATTTCGACAGCAGTTGTTGTGAGTTGTAATTGAATTCTCTCCATGAAGGCTTTTCACTGGCTTTTACCTTTGGATTTTTATCAAACAACCAGAAAAGTTCAGTTTCTAATTTTCTGTTGTGATGATTCAGTATGAGTTTAACCTGTTAACCCCTGAGCCTGTTTTTCAGGCCTCAGGCTCGAAAGTGACATTCCCAGAACAAAAGACCATAACTTCTAAAAGTGTTAAATTAATAATCTTTTTTCTCAAAGCAATGATAAACCTGTGAGTTGGATGTAAAGAAGTCAGAATCAATATAGATGCTTTTTATTTGAAAGTAAATGCAGATTGAACATGGTAAAATGTAAATTATGGTGTCCGTCCAAAAATAAAACATTACTTACAGTGCAAACCACCCTTGAATGATGGGATAGTAAACTAAAAGCTTTAGGAATCCAAAGTACAACATATAATAAGTACCCTGTATCAAGATTGATGCAAAACAAGTGACATTTGACCTTTTTAGAGAGATTTAGAAAAAAGAAAAACACTTCTGGGGTCATTTGGGTGGATTTTCCATATCTCTGGAACCCATCAGTCGATTTTGATGATTGACGTCTCTTTTTAACCGTTAGAGCCAATATAATCGAGGGGAAGTTCCTAAATCCATCTAAACATTACCCATTGGTGAATAGAGTGATGCGCAGCCAGAATGCCCAAAACCGGAAGCTCTCATAATAGCTTTATATGAAAACTCAGTGTTTGCCATAAATATGACGATGGATTATCAGTAATCCTTTCAAAGTGACACAGACACATTGGATTAACCAACTTTTGATCAGAACAACAGCAAAGATAAGACAATGTCCCGTTTTTGCTCCGTAAAACTACGTCGTGTGATGTCTGTGTTTGTTTTGATCGCACAGTGATGATAGTAATACCCCTAGAATCTGTGGAATCTCAGCTATATAGCTGATATCTTGTTTGTGCTGATCCGATAAGTAATAAAGTATTTCTACCGTGAGTTCTGTGCTAAGTGCGTTAGAATTGTTCCGCTCAGGACTCATTTAGATGCTTCTTGTGAGACTTGTGTTTTGTTTCGGTAAAAATGGTGCGTATCGTCAGGTAGCTGAGTTTCTTCCCGTTAAGTGGGTTTGACACAATAATAGGTTTTTAAATGTTAAGAAGCCCTGAGACCTGTCTCAGGCGGGGGCTGCCGGGCTTAACAGGTGCATGTCTGGTAAAGACTTCCAACTGTCCAAAAATGAATGACTTTCTCCAACAACAGACACTGAAATTAACTGACTTCACTTCTCCATTGTGCTCATTGATGGAAATACTTGGTTAGTGTTGTAATATTAAAATGATGTCTTTGCAAGCAGAGTAACTACTTATTCAGGCTGTTAATTCACCAACCACACCTACAGCTCTTCACACACCTCCCACACACTCCTGCTGCTGGGGGGGGTTGACCCAGGTCAGCCTTTTCTGTCTCTACGATATGATGGTCCCATTGACATTGGAGAGCTAATTAGCAGTTAGCAGCTGAACTTGGCACTCAGAGCGCTGAGGATGTCGGCTGCTTCTCTGATCCCTGAGCCTCTCACTGAAGATGGAGACCTCTCACACACAACAAAGAGGGTGGGGGCACTGCCACCGCTGACAAGGAGCCAAGCACATTGTTTGGCTCTGCAGGATAATTGGAATATTAATTGTTTGGGATTTGTGGGTTCTTGAGTTTAACATTTAGAAGATTTCATGTGAAGACACCCAGGGAGCGGGAGAGTGAGGAGGAGGGGGGGGACTGCAGGGATTATAGTTGATTCCTGACGGGCAAACACTACCTTGTCTCTTAGAGGTAAACAGAGATCGTACAAAGTATTATCAACTAAAACCCAACATGAACTAGAACACTGGTTGATACTTGAAATCCTGAACAAATATTCAAAATCACCACTAAATCTATACAGGACATCATAGGACATAGGATGGAACTTCTGGGTTTTATTCAAAGAAATCCCTCCACAACGTTCAAAGTGTTTCTGCCTGCTTGTTGTAGGACTAGGTGGATTATTATTGGATTGAGCAAATACACGGAAAAAACTGAAACGTTGACTTTGATTAAATATGTCAACAGATTTCACATAACTGTATTAGGTTAGTTGAAAGCAATAATATTAAGTTAAAATAAAATATATTAGGTTCAACTTAATACTATTGCTTTCAACAACAAAAAAACAGTTATGTGACATGCGTTGACATAATACATTTAATGAAAGTAAATGTTTCAGTGTAGCGGCTTTGCATTTTAGTGATCCTGTGGGCTATTTGTTTTCAAATGAATCAACCCCAGTCCTCGTCTCAGCCAACCCAGTCTCACAACAAAATGTGAAATAGCTACGTTGGTCCACAGGGCAAAACGTAGTATATTCACAAATAACCCTCTCAAGAAGAAGAAATGTGTCTCTCAGAATCGAAACGGTAAAACACAAAAGCATTGTACACAATTTAAAACAATTAATGTTGTGTAATTAACAAGGACAAACTGGTGTTTTTTCGTTGATCAGTACTGCAGATCAGGGTTTCCGTTGGCCGGTTTTTAGCTGGTAAAATTGATTAAAAACCGATAAATTAAAAACCTGCCGGTCAAAATGTCCGGTGACAAAAAACATTCTTACGCTTGTAAAGTTTACAATCACGTGACATGGACACTGATCATTAGAAATGAACAGGAAAACATATTGTATCCATTTCACGTCTTGAGAGGGTTATTTGTGAACATACTTGTTGCCCTGTGGACCAACGTAGCTATTTCACATTTCTTTGTGAGACTTGTCTCAGCACCAAGCACAAGAAGCTCCACATGCTCTTAGTGATCTCAAAGCCAAAACAAATAACATATTGTTTTAAAACAACTAAGCTGAAACGTACTAGTTTCTTTTATGATTAATGTTAAAAAGCAAAAAGTTAAAGTAACCTAAAAAGACTCAATCAATCAATCAGAGCTCTATGATTGATTGTCTGACACCCCATGAATTAGTTTGGTTACATACATGTACTGATGTGTGAAGCACCTGCACTATTGTGAAATGTGTAACTTCTCCGTCAGAAATATTTTTGACATGTTACAGTAGGAAAAAACGATTTATGTAAATAATAAAACAAGGATTTCTGAACTCGAATAGGATAATAGCCTAATCATGGAAAGAGGCATTTCATTAGTAACGCTAAGAAATATTTTCCACCACTTAATTAGGTCAGCGAGTGTTGAAAACTCCAAGCTCAAATCCATTGCAAATGATGGGTCATGACATGTCAAAAGAGAAAATGAAAGGCAGCTGTAAACACATGAGACTTACCTTCATGAATATTGACACGATGACCAGTCCATTGGGGCTTTTAGCAGCTTCTGTGTAATTTGTGTACAGCTCATGGTTGTAGTGGATCAGTTGAACCTGGAACATGAGGAAAGTCAAATCATCAACAACATTTTGATGGTGGGCACAAGTTGACCCCCACAGTGAGTACAGAATAGTGGAAACCTTGGAGTTCTATGTAGGGAATCTATATTATCTCATTCACATAATCTTTCCCCTCTGCGACATCATGTCAGATGATTTAAAAGGAAAAATCAATACAGGATCAGAAGTCTCCTGTGGATTCACGGAGACACTAATGGAAGGAGGTGGTGAGCCGAACATTTGTGTACTCGGAGCAGATGTGGACAGAAATAATAAGAGGGACATAAAGAAGCGAGGATACTTTCATCGGTGGATCCAAGGCCAGCCTGCTCTCACAGCATGAGCAACATGTCTCACTGAGGCAGATTCATCCTCCGCTGTAACACTCAGCCTTTCATGACGCTGGAAACGGCTGAAAGAGGAACCTAGCTTTTAAAGGCTGTTTTGACAAAGAGTACATGTAGCTCAAAGCCAGCAAGAGGAATCTGTACATATGCATTTTTGAAGTATTTTATATTTGTGTGGACATTTGACACCTGGAATAGTAGATCAACAGGAAAGGGAGGAAGATTTAACACATTTAACGTGACACAACATTCACAACCGATCGTGACCGAGGAATGCATATCATGAAAGTTACGGTGCTTATTAAGCATTTTGGAACTTATGTGGTAACTTGCCAAAGTGCTTTGTTTTGTACGTTCATCAGTATAATAATCAAAAGTAGAAATATGAACGTTACTTATCAAATAAAGTCTCACAGTGTTTCTTAAACTTTGAATGGTGATATACACATGATAGTTTAAGGCCTCACAAGTTTATAATAAAGACATTTGTATTTATTTTAAACTCTTTTCATACAATCATACTAGAGATGTTAAGATTCACCGATTCGCATCGGTGCACCGGCATAAACGTTCAAGATGCGAGTGCACCGGTTGAAAGAGTGCACATCGGCTACAGTTTGGGTTGAACCGGGTTGAACTCGCGATGCATCGATTGCGTAGCGTCTTTGCATCGGTAAAAAACCGATTCATTCATATAAAATCCCCTCATCTTGTCAACGCTCAGCAGAGACGATCTTTGATATTTGCTTTGCCACTACGGAGGCCGAGAGTCTCAGTTATCAACACACACGGAAGTTGAGGAGAAAGAGAAACACAGCGCACCGAAAATACCTACAAATCAAACGTTTGGCAACACTTCGGATTGTTCAAGAAAGACGGTGTAATAGTCCTTTATGCTATATAGTTGACCGCAGGTCATGGAGAGTAATAAGGTATCCGTAGACCTTTGTATGAGGTATCTTTATTACTTAACAGGTCTACAGCCATGATACATAGATCCGTCCTAGATGCGGGCTTGCATACACACAGTATCACTCCGCAGCCGCACCCCATCAGTAACGTCCTGATGGTATATGTGCGCGGCACTATATACTACAGACGGTCAACTTGAAAAATCGCTCGCAAATTGTTAACGATGCCGAGCCGCTTTAAAGTACACAAGTAGTACGAGGAACTTAGCGACGCACATAAAGAGTCGACATGGGGTCTGCGGCTGAAAAGAGAAACATGAAAGTTAGACATACGAGTTAAATCACTCAGTGAGGTGTTCTGTCAGAGAGAGTGGTGTTTAGTTTACAGCAGCCTGTGACGGCCAATAATAGTTTAAATGTATTCCTCACTGTAAGCAGTTATGAAATACCTGTTTGTGAAAGGTTATTTGTATTCTTTATTGTTCATATAGAACCCACTGCTTTCTGCTCACTGGTGAGTTAGCCTATGAATGAGTGTTAAGCACATCAGGCTGGCAGCTGTATGGGCATTGCACTATGGTAGCTGTTATTTGCACATTGTTAATCATGAGCAATGCATCCTTACATTGTTTAACTGTGAGGTGTTATACAATTGTACTCTGGAGAGCTTTTAAAGGTAAAAAAAATAAACGGCATGATGGGATGTGCGGTACCAAATATGTAAAGCACTTTTTTGTTAATGTATGATTTGCTGCATATAAGGAATAAAACAAAAATCCTCTGTCATACCATATTGAAGTATCATTGTTTTTGCATCGTGTTGAATCGCATCGTATCGCACCAAATCACATAATGTTGAATCAAATCGTATCGAACTGTATCGCAACAGGGGTGAATCGCATCGTATCGCATCGCCTGGTGTTTCAAATGTATCGTTAATGTATCGTATCGTGGCAACGTATCGAGATGCGCATCGCATCGGCCTCAGTGATGGAGATGCACATCCCTAAATCATACGGATCATGTGGATTAATATGTGCGGACCGGTGGGGGGGGGGACATTTTATTTCAATCCCAACCATGGTCATGAAGAATATATGTGTTCCCTCCAGAGGGAGGTTCTTTAAAACAAACATGATTATAGTTTAAGGTTATTGTCATATAACATGTTTTGATAACCCATGCTGTCGACACTGACTGAATATGAAGGCAGTAAATACTGTACTTCAAGCACAAAGGGCTGGTAATGATTTCAGATGTTTCCCAAAGGCTCTCACGCTTTCTCTCCCTGCATCCATAAGTGCCTCATCTTCACTCATCGGCAAAGGGCTTGGCATGCACTGTACTGAAGGATATACATAAACAAATGTAAGAGGAGAGTAATTATGAAAAGCTCGATTGGGGAAGCACAGAGCGACAGAACGTCTATAAATGCAATCAAGGCGAGAGAGGAAGTGATTAGAGCCCCGCGCTGATCTGATTAGATTTTTAGGTGAGAGCGTCAGAGGCAGCCAATGTAACTCATCCACACTCCCTCTATGACACATTGCACAAAGTTAGCTGCTAGTGGGCAATACAAGGCTAGAGTGGGCCATAATAAAATGAGTGTCTGCCAAATGGAGAAGAAAGAAGGACGAGATGCAGAACAGAAGATGGAGAAAATAGAGGTGGTAATTAGCTCCAGGAAGAGATGAAACAGAGGCCTGCAGCAGCACATCGTTCATCACACACACACACACACACACACACACACACACACACACACACACACACACACACACACACACACACACACACACACACACACACACACACACACACACACACACACACACACACACACACCTCCACCCATCTGAGGCTACACTAACACTCTGAGCAGACTGCATGAAGACAGAGATACAGTTATATAATAGGGTGTGACAGATATTACAGTTACTACAAATTAGGGTCTGGGTCCAATCGCACTTCATCTAATCAGAATGCTCTGTAGAATCTACTTATCACATCCAATGGCAGGCTGCGGCAGTAGCTGGATCAGCAGTGCATAACTGGGATAGAACATATATATACAGTTAAAGGGACTCACTGACAAAACTAAATAACGTTTGCAATAACTAGGCTAAACGTACTAACTGCTCTTAAGATTCATTTGATGAAAACCATGTAAAAGCTTCCATCTGTTTATTTAAGAGAACATTTAATGCTTATTTATAAGTATCCTAAAAAGACTCGAGTAATATATCGCTCAGAGCTCCACGACTCATTGTGAGACATGCCTTTATCTATATGCAGTGTCTGATGCTCCATGAATGGCTTTGGTTAAATAAATGAACCGATGTGTAAAACACCTGCATTTTGTGACATTTTCACAAATATTTTGACATGTTACTGTAGGAAAAAACCATTTATGTATACAATAAAATAATGATGTCTGAACTCTGCTCCAGTAGATAGACAGAGCCATACATTTGATTATTAATGTTACCAAATGTATTTGTTCCTACTTGCCATTGGAATGAATATGATCTGCTGCATACCAATCATACTTTGGGTCATGTTAGCACGGGCTAGCTAAGTTCCAAACCTTAGCTCCACTTTTTATTTGTATTTCCCTCCTAAGCTGTGTGAAAGAAGGACGAGATGCAGAACAGTGGAAGGAGAAACCACTGATGGAATGCTCTTCAGAGTTTGCTTATCAAATCTAATGAAGGCTGCACTTCGGGATCAGCAGTACGTAGAACACAAAGAAACGATTCAACAAAAGGCAGACTCATTTAGCAGATAACAGCTGTCCATCAGGAAAGGGTTTCAAAATCCACTTCTTTTCCAACCAGGGATCCAAAATGCTTTTTCAAACTGGAGTGTGCTCATGTGTTTCAGCGTTGGTGTAAACATTGCTCTTGTAACGTATAAAGGCCTGTATTATGTAAGACTTCTTTATTTTTAAGTCTTACATAATACACTGAAGTAAACAATATTTTATTGCTAATTAATTTTCTCTTTTAGTTATTTGCATTGACTTTGATATTTAGGTGATTCAAAATTAAGGAAAGTGATCAGGTTACATTACTGATTATTGATTTTGATAGGTTTAAGTAATTGTACCAGAATACATTTTTAAGGTAACCATCCCAACCCTGATGTCTATTCATTTGACTTCAGATATATCTGAAGTCAAATGAATAGACATCATTATGGTCAATTAGGTTAGTTGAACGCAGTAATATTAAGTTGAACCTAATATTTTTTATTTAAACTTAATATTATTGCTTTCAACTAACCTAACACAGCTTTGTGACATCTGTTGATAAAGTACAAGTCAAAGTTTGAGTTTCCAGTGACGTGAGGTGGAGGTCTAAAGCCACACTAATGGCTCTTCACTGTGATGCTGATCTTTGGGCAGCACCACGTTTCTCACACTGGCTTTAGGACAACACTGCATGGGATAAGAAAGGGTCACTTTTCTCACTCTGGACTGTGTGTGTGGGAGGGGGGGGGGTCATGACAGCCTCTTTATGGCATGATGGCTGGCCTGGCCCGGGTGGGCAGGGAAATAGGAAGACAGCAAGTCGATAGCGTTCAGCGCTAACGGGGAGAGGGGCTTTAAATGCGCTGGGCTGGAAATGATGCTCTTCATCTCCACCCCCCCCTTCAGATGAACTGGAGCGTAGATCCATAAACAAACGGGCCAGGCCTGCTCCCCCCCACACCACACTGTGATAGAGACACCTGGCTCTTTATGTGTTGCTGGTCAGAGCTCTGTGCTAATGCTCAGACATGTTACATTTGGAATGATCATAATCAGAACACGAGTTCTTCATTCGTTTATTCCAGCATGTTTGTTCACTCCAGGACGTACAGAGATGTTCTGATGTGATTTCAACCGTGCCACAATTAGCACTCGACATCGCTTTGAAAAAACGTGCACTTTATTAAAGATGAATGGTAATTATGGGAAACAAAACACATCTAAAGCTCTGTGACCAATATTCTGTGATATTAGCTTTCCTTGTTTGAATAGGGATTCATGTGATTGGTGGGATTTGAAATGTGTGGAAATCTGTCTAATGTGTGAATCTTTTCACACTATATCATTTGTATTTTATTTGTATTGCATCATTTACATGTATTTTTGTCCATAATCATGTGGTTTCATCATGATGAGCTCTAAATGTGGCTCAGGGAGAACAACGTGTTGATTATCTACGTGTTGAAGTCAGCTTACTGTGATGTCCTTTAATGAACCAAAATTAAAATAAAACACGTTGGTGTTAGAAGTTGATCAGATTGTATAGGGGTCGGAGGATCAGACTGTATAATCAGAGGATAACTCGATGTGGTTTTATCAGTGCATAAAAACAACCCGCTGAAGGAGTGAATAAGGAATAAGGAATGATATCTGGAATATTTTAGCACTTATTAGAAGACCAAGGTGTTTCATTTTCAGATTAGACTGAGAAGTAGCTGCAGCTCTATTTACTGCTTCACTGCCAGGTCTCCTGCCTCCCCACAGTGGGGGGGGGGCTTTGCTTTGGGTCCGCTCTCTGCATTTAGTGACTTGTCCATTTGGTTAGCTTAACAGCGGCTTTTTGCAGCCTGTGCACATTTTGTTTGGTTTGTTTCACAAATTCTTTGAAGGAAAATGTCCGTATTTTTTCTACGTCGTGGAATTAATTGTGGCAACCTTACCTTGAATTACTATAAAGCATTGCTTTGACCATATGTGTTCCTTTACATATAAAGGGTGATTCTTATTCAGGATTCATTCAAAGTGGGTCGTTAGTTTGGCCGTGATTCCGATCAGCAATCATTAGCCACATTTCAAACTGATCTGAGAAGTGAAAGGCGTCAGCTTGGACACACAGCGGGAGAGAGAGAGGAGAGTTGTGATGATCACTGATCATGAGGATGAGTTAATACCTCTAAATGTTAAACATATATCACAGACTTCCTTCAACTGCATACGCTCAACTGATAAGAACATCCGTCTGTTCCATGTGCCTGTGTAGAGATCTCATGTTGCCATGACGATGTGATTGTGTGAGCACTTCTACCTATATGTCAGGGACGGATAATAAATCATATGAATACCAATGGAGGTGTGTATTGGATAACATCAATGCACTGCTTCATCCAACAAAGTCTGTTTTGATGCTGACTTATTATTCTTCCCCTGAGGCGCGCTTAATGTGATATGTGTGCATGTGATATGTGTGCATGTGATATGTGTGCATGTGATATGTCTGCATGTGTGTGTGTTTGTAATGTCAATGTGTGTGATTTATTTAGTTTGATGGCTGTATTTTAAAATATGCATTTTGATCTGTTACTATGGTGGCAAGGGGAGTGACACACACACACACACCCACCCACACCCACACACACACACACACACACCCACCCACGCACACGCACACCCACACACACACACACACACACACACACACACACACACACACACACACACACACACACACACCACAGCATGACACAAGATGTAGGAAAGGGTGAATTGAAGATGTGCGCGTTGGAGAGCTAATCCCCCCCCCCCCCTCCCCCCACAGGCTGCTGTTTCATCAGGATACTTTGCTTACAAAAGTTGTAATATGTTTCTCTTTGTTCACGTTTCAAGGACAGGCAGAGCCACCGCTCATCAGCAGGCGGGGGCGGAGGAAGAGGGAGATATTCAGCCTTTTCATTATGAAGCATCTTATTGGACCTTGAAGCCTCAGAGAGGTGGGGGAGGGCTATCGGGGGAGTCGGCGGGGGAGGAGGGGGATGTTTTCTCGTTGCCGTTTCACTCAGAAACAGTGGTTTCAGTGAGGAGGAACAGGCAGAAGGGAATTGGATGTTAAAAAGAACAGCGTGTCCCACCTTTCAGCCTTTCCTGAGGCTCATCAGCTCAGAGACTCACCTGTCTGTGGAGACAGTGTTTCCTCTAAAGGTAAGGTAAGATGAGATAAGATAAGATGGTACTTTATTGATCCCAATTTGGGAAATAGTTTTTGTTGCAGCAGCATAAAAGACAAGGCATTTTACAATAAAGAAAGCAAATACTGTCAGTCCATCAATTTATAATTGTGCGGAAACCGAACATAATACATTGTGTCAGTCTTTGCCATATTATTATTATACTCCAATAATTGATACAGAATGTTGGTGCATCTATGGATATTTAATTGTAAACTAAAAAATATAAAAAATAAACTATAAAGACTGCAACGTTTTTTTTATTTGATTAGAAATGGAAATGAAGAAAATGTATTGGCATTAGGTCATTTCAATATGGCAAATAGTTACCTGTAAATGGACATATTTATTTCAGGAGTTTTCCTAAACACTTTGACCAAAGAGATTTCGGTCAGGCTGCGGTCAGGCTGTAACAGCCTGAGAGGCCGAACCCAGGGCAAAGTACCTATATAAAGATGTCCTGTCTTCTGTTTTTTGTCTTATATATATTAAATAAATAAAAAATACACCCTAAAACGAAATACAATAAAGTAAATTAGAAAATCACTTAACTGTTTGAAGCTTCCAATGAATAATCTCTCAATTGATTCATTGAATGTTCTCGTAAGATAAAAAATATCAGACATCACCTCTTGTGTTTCTATGCAAAACAATACATTTATAAAGTAACTGAAGCTGCAAAACAAAAGGAGCCAAGTACCTCAAGTATCACGTAAGTACAACCATTGAGTAAATGTACTTCATTATATTCCCCGCCTGGATTTAAGTTTTCAGTCTACAGTTAAAGACATACACCCCCCCTGTGGAAATGACTCCACGACCTTTCCCTCCTGCTGCCTGAGGGATGCAGAGTGCAATGCAGCAACAGTGTGACATCACATTTCCAATCTCAGCTGCTAATCTTCAGAGCTCCTCTGCTCCAACACAGGGTTAACCTGCAAACAGCACATCCGTGAAGGCAAGGGAGGAATACAAAATAAAACCCCTGAGGGAGCCTCAACACACTGGAGTGTGTGTGTGTGTGTGTGTCTTGCAGGCTTGTGTTACAGCTCTATTCACCCCAAAGCACAGTAAACATTTGTTTTATTATGATATGAATATCAGCTCTCAGACCGAGGGGGAATAAATGATTAGCATTAATTATAATACATTTGCCTGTCAAGACTGCAATTACTTTGTTGACACACAAATTGGTTATTCATGTAATGGTGACTCATGATTCTGTTGGAACAATCAAAGCCGGGGAAGCTAATTGTTCTACTCGTCAACATTTAAAATGGCAGAGTGTGTGTTCAGCCACCATCATGTGTGTGTGTGTGTGAGAGTTGAATGTTTAACTGTCATCTCCAAGACAAGTTAGTTCCTGCTGAAAGCGCTGATGCAGATCTTGTGAAAACTCCTTCAGAGCGTCACATGGTTCTCTGCAGATCTCATAAGGAGTCAAATGTTCCATCAAAGGATCCATGAGGTCTGACCACAGTGTGTGTTACTGCAGGTGTGAGGCTCACCTCTCCGGAGAAGCCCTGTCCGTTCAGCAGGTGTTCAGAACCCTGGCCGTCCTCGCTGCCAAAGTGTAGCCGGATCTCTTCCAGACGATGGCTGTACGTCATCGGGCCCCCGGAGATGTTCACCAGATGCTCCTTGTCCAATCGCAGAGAGACGTGGCGGCCCGTGTTGTACATCGTCCCTCCCACCTGCACAAGAAGAGAGGAGGAGACATTGATCATACGAGAATATACACATATTTAATCAGAATCAGGAGAAACACATATGAACAAACACTTCTTTATAAAACCTTACAGTCCAAGACAAATATTTATGAAAGAGCAAACATGAGGCCATGTGACAGGAAACGCAGCACATTCACAGGAAGGTACGTTAACTCACTGTGTTTGTTTAACTCAAGTAGCACACAGACTGCTACCGGGTCTCACATGATGTTTTACTGACCAACAGACAGAGAGTTAAGGGTAACTGTACAGTCTGTGTAACAGTGGCCGAGTTGAGTCAGTCATTTTGTTTCAAACTGACTCTAGTCCGTCTGTAACACAGTATTCTTTAAAGGCTCTAGCATATGTTGAGTGTGCTACACTTAAATAGGATCCCTTATATTGCTCATTCATCGGTTTTTTCTCCAGTTTTTAACAGAATGGACTTTTGATTTCTTCTTCCAGATTTCATCTCCAGGTTAATGATGAGTCTGAAGTTGGACTCTCCCACAAGCACAAACATATGCAGCATAATAGTTACCAATACTTCATGACAAAAAAGTAAAGAAAAATATAATAAAATGAAGCTCTGCCAGCTTAATCAACTCTTCCTTTTTTATACTTAAAGCTTTCAATGCAATAAAGCATGAGGTCCGTCTCTACGGGGGCCGACAGGTGCAAACGCTCTACAACGGTTCAAAACATTCCCATTAGGACAAACGCTCTGCAGTTACAAAAAGGATGCAAATATAAAAACTCAAATGTGCAAAAACACATGAAAATGAAGAAACTTCTCCACAACCTGACAACACATGCAGCTTTTGGAAAACATTCACCAACTTGAAGAAACATGCGCAGAGTTTAATGAAAGCTGCAGAAACCAAACGCTGCAAGACATTCAAAACACAATGGAGACCAGGGGACACTAAAGAGTGACGCACACAGCTGGGAGACCAGGGGACACTAAACAGTGACGCACACAGCTGGGAGACCAGGGGACACTAAAGAGTGACGCACACAGCTGGGAGACCAGGGGACACTAAACGGTGACGCACACAGCTGGGAGACCAGGGGACACTAAAAGTGATGCACACAGCTGGGAGACCAGGGGACACTAAAGAGTGACGCACACAGCTGGGAGACCAGGGGACACTAAAGAGTGACGCACACAGCTGGGAGACCAGGGGACACTAAACAGTGACGCACACAGCTGGGAGACCAGGGGACACTAAAAAGTGACGCACACAGCTGGGAGACCAGGGGACACTAAACAGTGACGCACACAGCTGGGAGACCAGGGGACACTAAAGAGTGACGCACACAGCTGGGAGACCAGGGGACACTAAAAAGTGACGCACACAGCTGGGAGACCAGGGGACACTAAACAGTGACGCACACAGCTGGGAGACCAGGGGACACTAAAAAGTGACGCACACAGCTGGGAGACCAGGGGACACTAAACAGTGACACACACAGCTGGGAGACCAGGGGACACTAAAAAGTGACGCACACAGCTGGGAGACCAGGGGACACTAAAAAGTGACGCACACAGCTGGGAGACCAGGGGACACTAAAAAGTGACGCACACAGCTGGGACCAGAGCGCTTTGTGGGATAATGTGGTTGGCCTACTGTCAATGTTGTTGGAAACTTTCCTAAAATGTATGTTTTATTGGGTTATTTTAACAATGTTCTGCTCTAAGCTAGCTAGCTAACGTAGCTAACCAATACACTGATAAACACTTACAGTTATGAGACACACTAACTCAACAACAAACACAGCTTTATGATACTGGACGAACAGAACTGCAGCCTGAAAATCACCATAACATTTTAAACCATGCCTAAGTCGCAATGATTTGATATTTTAAAAAACAATAATAATAATTGTTTGGGGTTTTTATTTTCCTTTCTATGTTTTGTTATTATAGACACACGCATTTCCAAACATTTGATCTATCTCTTCAATTTACACACGGCATCTATTGCACGTCTGTCCGTCCTGGGAGAGGGATCCCTCCTCTGTTGCTCTCCCTGAGGTTTCTCCCATTTTTCCCTTTAAACTGTGGGTTTTCTCTGGAAGTGTTTCCTTGTACGATGTGAGGGTCTAAGGACAGAGGGTGTCGTATTGTCATACTGATATTCTGTACACACTGTGAAGTCCACTGAGACAAATGTAACATTTGTGATATTGGGCTATATAAATAAACATTGATTGATTGATGTTTCTTTTCATGGCTCTGTTGTTTAAGTTATCTTGATAAGCATTTTTTGGTTTTGCCTGTGTGGGCATGTGCGGGTGGAGGGAGGGAGTGGGGAGCGTAGAGAGTGTACTGTGATATTACAATGTAAATGAAATGGCATCGATTATTGTACACTATCATTAAATAAAAAGACTGAAAACAAAAAACAAAAACAATAATAACCAAACTTTCTACCTGTTAATAATTTGTTGGTAAACGGGTTTGTTGGAACACAAACAAATTGCTCAGACATTTTTACTGTAGGCTTATTTCTTGTCAAAAACAAGATCTCACACAAATGTTTGCCACATAAAAGGATGTTTACTATTTTGTGAAATATTGAACAACTATGATTTAAAACGTTTCGGAACCAATATTAATGAATGCTATTGGAGTATCTCTGTCATCAGTTTTCAGGTTGATGGAGCAGTGAATCATATGGTAGTAAGAGCTTTAAAACCAAGTGAGGAAGTCTCTTCAGCTACATGAGCGTTGGTTTAAATAATAAGGAGATGCTGCTGTCTCACAGTTTTGACAGATTCAGAATATGAGTTTTTGCTAAAGCTCGTGTAATCACAGAACTCCTACAGGAACAGTCCTTGGGGTTTTATTTAATTAGGCAGCAATCTGCGCAGGAAGAAGAAAAGTGTAACAACTCTTCATCAGACAGAGAGGAAACAGAGAGGACAGGTAGGATGAGAAGGTGTTGGAATCATCAGAATCATCTGACAATCGATATGTTGTGAGTGTTTAGGGGAAAGGCGGTTTTACAAAATCCTTGAATAACGATCTTTATCTGAAGCTCGGTTTGTTTATTTATGATGTGGAGTTGTTTCAAAGGAAGTATTGATATTCATGCCACGACTGGACTGGACTTCCATTGCTCTTATCTGACTCTGTCTCTCCTCTCCTCTCACACTCCCTTAGCTTTCCCTCCTCTCCCACTCCTATTCATTTCACCACACGCTCTCACAATGATCACCCCCACCCACCCCCTCCTCTAAATTCCCACAGAGAGAAGTCTGCCCACACATTGTAAATATTTTATAGAAGCTCTGAAAAATCAATGATTTCAAAGGAGAAATAGAGTTAAAAAGAGCGATGGAAAAAAGAGATAAGTATGTGGAGCAGAGGGAGAGACGTGTCGAAAGAGGAAAGGTAAAGAGGGAAAGGAGGTCGACAGTGAGGAGAGAACCCTGGAAAGGCCAGTTTCTCCCCCAAGACCCCGGCTATTATTCATGAGGTAGAAGTGAGGAGAAACATTAGAAAATGAGGAATGTTCAGCAATAAAAAACACATACAAGCCATAATATGCAGCAGTGCAAAGACACCAACAAATGAATATTCGAGAAGTTTACACGTATTTTTTAGTTTCCAGAAAAGCGCTCTATAAATAAAACACATTATTATTATTATTATATTTATTAAATCATGCAGTCCTCAGTCGTCAATTGGCATAACCAGTATAACCTCACCTGGTTTAAATCTCTCCAACTGTCATCAATTCATCTCCACCAACAACTGCAAATCCATAGCCTTCACGTATGGTGTCCCCCAGAGCTCTGTACTTGGTCCTCTGTTCTTCATCACCTACATTGTCTCACTTGGATCCTCAACCCCCATGACCTCCGGTTTCACTTTTACGCTGAAGTACT
Organism: Gymnodraco acuticeps; assembly: GCF_902827175.1. NCBI lineage: Eukaryota > Metazoa > Chordata > Actinopteri > Perciformes > Bathydraconidae > Gymnodraco > Gymnodraco acuticeps. The sequence goes on from NW_022991428.1 coordinate 57,666, forward strand.
CTACTAAAACTATTTCTGCAGCCACACAATGCCAGCTCTCTCACAACCTTCAAAAAAAGCCCTACAAACTCACCTGTTCTCTCTTGTTTTCAATTTATAATCCTCAACCCCACCCCCTTCTTCTACTTAGCTCAGGACTGTTTTATTATATATTTGATTTCCTTATATTTTCTTGTAATGCATCTTTGAGCTCTGGGAAAAGCACATCTCCAGAATGTCGGAAATAACATAACGCTACAACAGTACTCTAAACCTCCAAATTGCACACTAAACAAACCATATGAGCCACATGTGATTGGTCAAGGTGAATGAGTGGGTGGAGACTAAAGCAGAGCTAGAAGCAGAGTGCATCATGTGGACAGAAGGATAACTCACTGTGAAGTGAAGAGTGTTGCTCTCTCTTCTGGCTCTTTAAACAGGACACATGGTTGATAGAACAACTTCATATGTCAGACTGTGTGACCTTTAGAAATAAATATGAATTATTAATGCAGCTTTAAGGTTAGGAAATCATTGTGCTTGGTTAGCAGTCATCTCCCAATGCAGTCTCCAAGTCACTTTGTTATCCCATCCACCTGACCTCCACCATGAGACAGTTTGCTGTACGGAAATATAATATTACATATATAAGGGCTGTCTACACTTTAACGGCCCGTCCACACAGCGGCGTGCGTTGAAAGCTTCACCATTCACTTTGAATGGGGTGACGTCACTTTTCGCCGAACTGCATTGTGTGAAGCGACGCGGAGCTTTGCTGGCGTGGCTCGCTGCAAAAGTTGAGCAATGTTCAACTTTTGACGCCTCGGCAGAAGCGTCAGCCAATCGAATCATATGCCAGTACAAATTCTAGCCAATCAAACCACTGCTTGTTTGTCAGGGGCGGGAGATTCATGTGATTGGTTGTTGGTCGAGTTTCAGACACACCCGCCGGCAAGCTTCAACGCACGCCACTGTGTGGACGGGCCGTAACACTTTAATCTGGAAACTTTGACCAGCCACAACCAAATGAGACCCACACTTCCTCCTGTCATTTCATGGTGTTTACCATGTTTTGCATGGCAGTGGTAAGGCAGAGAAAGTGGTAAGTAAATAAAGTATTCACTGACTGGAGACCACTGGACATCAGTGAGACACATCACTACTTGAAAAACCCCCTTGAAAACAAGATGGTGCATCTCAAGGGGTTTATCCCAATGAATGAAATGTCTATATATATAGTTCACTGTAACGGCACACATGCAATTTAAGTGTCCATAGAGGAAAGTGAATTGTCCAACTTCATGCCAATAATTCAGAAATCAGGTTATAATAAAGTAAAATCCCTCTGATTTATTTACCAGTTTGACTTGTCTCATGCACTTATGTAATGCTCTGTCACACATGGATTTGGTAAAAGACAATAAAGAAACCACTGTTTATGAACCACTGTGAAAGATTGATGGACAGCGATTCCCCAGTGAGAACTGAGGAAGGCTTTTGGATGAGAGATACATCCAGATACACTTTTAGGTCAAATAACATCACACTACTTCCTCTGTGTTTCTCACAGACTTGTCAGGTAAACTTGGATACACTGTAGGTTGTGTTAGACATGTGAAAGAATGTTTTGAGATCACGGTCTCTACTGTCTTTCAGGCTTCCTGCAGGGATTTGCTCGTATCTATAGCATCAGTGAGGTCCAGCACGATGATTCAAAGATTCAAAAGTTTTATTGTCATATGCACAATAGCAACAGTGTAGATATGGAAACAAGACTCTGAAGTCCCAGGCTTCTCCAACAATGCAACATCAAAACAATAAAAAGGTAGGATCAAATAGTGCAGATTATGTTGGAAGACCATGAGCAAGATGCGGATGAAGTGAACTATATACATGTCAAATAAAACACAATAAGCTAAATGTTGCAGAGAATGTTGTCAGTGACCAAGTAAATGCAGGATTCTATACATGTAAAATAGAATAAGATAAACAAGAACAGAATTTTAAATGTAATACTGTACAGTGAAACATGATCTATCCCCATCGTTGTTCTAGACAACAGGTAGGGGCCTCGTTTGGATCAAAACAGAGCAAATACAACAGTTTGGAAAATAGTTCCACTTATGCCATGCAGCACAATTATGAAGCTCTGAAAAGAGAAGATCAGCTCCACTGGCTGCTGCAGCCAATATCTGCCGTTTCAGGGTAAATGGCTGGAGGCGAGGGGGGTTGGGTGGCACTTGTTTGAATGACAGAGGAGAGGGGAGTAATGGTGTTCGTCTTACAGTGAAAGCTAGACACAGAGGTCATGTCCAGTAAAGAGCAGCTCTTTCTTTGATCTCCCAGGATGGATACGTGAAGTGATGTTCTCCCAACAACAACAGGATGAACATCAGGGAGGAGACTCTGCTGAGATACAGGGCGACAATAACGAGCTGCATGTATTTAGCCTTAGATCAAAACTTCAAAATATGGTAAAACAACACTTCAAAGCTCTGCAGGAGCACAGGATCTCTGACTGATGAGAATGGAAAGGTTAGAATGATTCATATTTTAAGTGAATGTACAAGGTGGGGTTGAAAGAGATTACATTAAACCCTGTTCAGCCAGCAGGGGGGAGTCAGACTTGAAGAATACATAAATACAACAATTACCAGACGAGTCAGTGCACTGGAGAGGCTGTAACATAAGCAAAGGCACTATACTCCAATCTGCATCCTCATTACTCTGCAATCTGCACTGAAGTCATTATTACAGCCAGTGTGTATTTACATCTTCAGCGCTGAGTGTACTTCTCCCTGACTCTCCGGTACAAATACATAAGGACTGTGCATTCCCAAGAGGCTGTGATACATCTGAATCAAGTAGATTAACATTGGAAATGAGAGAAGATGTTGAAAGAATTGAGAAATATTATGAAAAACTATTGTAAAACTATTACAAAATAAAAAGAATTTGTGCAAGAATACATTTAAATAAAAACAATAGAGAAGATGACAAATGACTATGAATTGTGAAAGAGCTGTTCAGATGTAAATGAAATGGTGTTAGGAATGTGCTGGTCCACCAGGATTCAATGTTTGTGCCCTAAAGACTGCTTTTTCGCTGTAAAGATTATCATTTTTCAAAAGACAACAGTTGATCAAGTGTGACAGATAAATGTGCATAAAAAGGATTGAAAACCACAGAACAATATACTTTGTATATCTTTGTCACTTAAGAATCAGTGTGCTTCAGTGCTCAGGTGTTGCACTGTGTACTCCTGACTCATTTAGCTAATTCACTTTTAATGGTGCCAATCTGCTTAAATGCAAACAAATATCCATCGTCATTGTACCCGAGTGAAATGTCAATAAAGATCATTCTGATATTGGGAAAGAAGGGAGAAACTCACTGAGTGAGGAAGTGTTTGCAGAGTCAATATGAAGCTCAGCGCAAGTTCTTTCAGGAAGAATGGGTGTATATACACCCATATAATCAGCTCATCACAGGCGTTCTCTTTAACCCATTACATTCACCTCAGTCTCCAGCAGCCAATCACTGAGCTGCAGCCACACTTAACAAGACCTCATCACACCTCCTCTTCATCCCATCTCCTCATCAAATCCAAATCTTCATCATCATCACCATGTGTCTAGACCCCGGGGGGTTCCCTATATGCTCACGGCTGCATTTCCCCCTTTAGATATACCATTTCAGGATCGGGGTCTAATCGCCAAAGACTTAACATTTATCGTATGATATGTGTCAATAAATGTTCTTTAAACAAAATGAAGCCTCTCCTGATTTAAGTGATTATTAGGCTGATTGTTGGAAGGTGAACAACGACCCAATGACAAACATGTTTGGTTCCTCTACCTCTGTATACAGTTTATTCTGGAGTCAAATCCTTTCTAACAGCGCATGTCCAAGTTGTAGAGATGGAATAATGACACACAGCTCCTGAAGCTCGTTTCACTTGTGTTCAGATCACAGGTTCATTGTGACGGAGTGAGACGAACACCATGTCACTGCTAAACTCGGAGGCTTCAAACATCACTGCTGCAGGACACTTCAGAATGAACATATAAATTCTTTACATTTAATTTGAAGAGTAACTGAGGAACACATTGATTGACAGAAAGTACTAATATAATACCATTTATAAAGCTTATATACTAGAGCCAAATATAATGAATACAAAGACTTTCAGGTTTGCTGGATAATGCATTCAGTCACTGCTTTATTGTATTTTGGATCAAAGGCACAACAGATGTAAAACTAATGATATGAACATAAGGAACTTCTGTTGGATATGAGAGTGAAATGATTAAAATGAGTGCGGTTCTACAAACCATTTGGTTTCTCTTTAAAGCCCACGCAGACAAAGAGAAAGCCCCAAAGCTTCATATAGCTTCAAACAGCTCTTACTAACTGGCAGCTTCTGCATCTGATCATATGTATCACAAACACATCAGAAAGACAGGAGGGCTGCCAACAGATATCAAGCATCAATGCTGAGCCTGACAGCTCTCTCACACACACACACACACACACACACACACACACACACACACACACACACACACACAAACACACACACACACACACACACACACACACACACACACACACACACACACACACACACACACACACACACACACACAATTAGGCGCATTCACACCGCAATCTTTAGTTCACCGAACTCTTTAGTTCGCATGAACTAAGTACAGATCGCGTTCACACCGGAATAAGTCCCTGGGGGAGGATTAGGCAAATGAAGCCGCTGACGTCACTTCTTCTTCTTCTGCTTTGGGTTTACTGGCAGGCCGCAAACCACTTCACGGCGTATACTGCCGCCCAAAGTCCCCGGTCGGAAGTCCCCGGAGTTGGGGACTGGCTTCAGTAGAAGCTGCTGGGACTCTCTCACAAGAGAGTCGCACGAAAGTCCCTGCTCTCTAGCAGGGACTTTCGTGGGGGTAAAAAGGTTCTCATGAACTAATTTTAGTACCGGCTCTTTTTGGTGTGAACGCGACAAAAGAGTTCTCATGAACCTTTGTGGGAAAAGTACTGCGGTGTGAATGCGCCTAAGGGCCCTTTCTCATTTCATCAAATCCCCCTCCTCGACTCCTCGGTCCTCCGGTAGTGACCCGGAAATACATTTTAGCGCGCCATGTTGAAGGACATCTCATTTCTCTAAATGCACCTCGAGGACCGAGCATCGAGCGTCGAGGAGGCTCTCTGGAGGAGCTCTAACCGAGGAGACACTGATGGGTCCTCCACGGCTCCTTCGCGGATGCATTTCCGGCAACAGAGATGTTTCAAAGAGTCGTGACGCACGGCCGGACTTATCTCAGCCAATGACAGCTCTACATGCATCCCCTGGATATTATTTTATTAACTGCTCTCATCGCGACGCGATGTTTCCAGAGAGAACAGCTGTGAGGTCCGTGCAGAAAGCAGAGCAGTGTGTTTAATATATATCACTCAGTATAACAGGCCTACTCTCTTTATTTGCTTTAGTTTAGTAGATATCTACAAACAAAGAGTGGATATTTTTCTAAAACCATTTAGTGCTTCACATAATAAAATACACAACGGCTGTAGCCTGATTATGCTTTAGGCAGCGACGTGCTGCCTCCCCTGTCATACTCATAGACTGGTCATACTACAATGTAACGAAAAAACAACTAAATAAAACAACTAAATAGTAATAATAATAAAATGTCTCCACTGATGTTGTGTTGTAAATGTGATTTATGTATGATTCCAATCGCTTTTTATAGTCAAAATCAGCAAATTTGCTGAGCTCCGCTACAACTACGGGTAGTGATGAGGAGTGAGGCAGGGACGAGCTCTGCCTCACGTAAACCCACAGTAACTTGCTCGAGCGCGGGCACTAATTTAGCGCGGCACTTATTTTGTGAGCGCGCTCCAGCCAGTTACTGTGGGGTAAGGTGAGGCACAGATGAGCTCTGCCTCACCTCAAAATGCGTCACCCCACAGAAACTGGCCGGAAAGCGGGCCCTAAGCGCATGCCTGCACCATCTCACTGTAGGTCACCAATGTAATGTTTGTAGATCCCTTTATTACATTTATCCTCGCCATCCATAGTCTCTAAATAACTTATTTCACGTATATATGATATTTAGGCTCGCTGGGCTCATCATACAACGGCAATGAAAAAAGCACCGGGGGAGGCAGCCATAACCTCTGCCGCACTGAAGGGGGCGCAAGTGAGCCCACAGGTTCTTGTTGCTACTGTTATTCTACGCAGAGACGGTAGACGCGACACAAACAACAAACTAGACTTTTGAAACTACAGGAAGATAAGGAGGACTTTTACAAAAAAGTAATAGAGATTGTTGTCCAGAAGGAGAGCATGGACTTCATCTTCAAGTCAAGGTAAGACCACCATTGTAATGAAAATGGGATCTTACTAAGAAAGAACAATCCAATATTTAGATTGTGGGTATCCTTTTGTTGAACGGTCTGTTTAAAATGAATTGAAACATCAGACCAAAAAAGCTTTTGAAAATAACAGAATATTTCGATTAAGGTCAGAATATAATATTTGTAAATCTGACTCTGAAAGAGTCAGTGCCTCACCAGCCATGAACCTCACCGCACGTCACTGGCTTTAGGAGCTGTAGGTGTGTGTGGTACAGTGTGTGCGTAGATGCAGTGGACAGACAGGTCTCAGTTGGTTTGGTGTCCTCTGCTTACTTTTAATACTTGTAAATACAACTTTTGGCCCGTAATTTATTTTCGTCATTGTAGCGACCAGAGAGGGTCCAGTCTCTGATAGTGTGATTGATTGATTGATTGAAAAGTTTATGAACAGCTTGTATATTGGGTACAGTACAGTACAGCTCAAAACATACAATTGTTAAGGGGATGCAGACCAGAGAAAGACTTTCGTCTTGTTTACATCAGGGTCCCCCATTTCCAATTCATCATGTCATTTAAGACATATAAGACATATTTGACATACAGATGGTTTATTTACAATTTACATACAGGTGGTTTTTTACATACAGATTGCTTATTTACAATTTTCATTTTAGATTTCGTTCTAATACATCCTAACCGGACATTTAAGACATACCAAGTCTACAGATATACAGTTAGTAACAGAGTCTAAAATGCGAGTATATACATAGATGGGGGGGGAAGCTGTCCATTGAACGACAGGTTGAGATTTGTACCATTACCGGGGCCAGTTTTGCAATGCTCTCCCCCGAAGGTGCTCTTTAAGAGAGGTTTTGAAGGTAAGTATAGTTTTACTTTCCTTTACAGTTGTGGGAAGAGCGTTCCACCTTGATGTGGCATAATTGCGAAACGTGTATTCCCCCTTTTTTGTGCCAAATCTGGGTTTCACATGATTTGTGGAGCTCCCTCTGGTGTTATGATCATGGTATTCCTTGACCTTTGGGAAGAATTTTGACATGTACATGGGTACCATAGAGGTGTAGTGGATCTTGTAGACCAGGCCCATTGCAAGTAGCTGTACTCTGTCGTCTACTCTAAGCCATCCTAGGTTGTCAAAGTGGGCAGAGGTGAGGTGGGTTCTAGATGAAAGGTCAAGCAGTAGTCTGACCAGTTTATTTTGCGATGTTTGAAGTTTTATTTTTAGCGCCTTGGAGGTGCTATGGTACCATGACGTGCAAGCATAGTCATAGTACCCTTGAATGAGTGCTCCTGCCAGAGTTTTCAGGGTGTTTTTGTTTACCAGAGAGGAGATCCGGTATAGGAATCTAGTTCTTTGATTGACTTTTTTTATTACATTGGATGCCATTTTGTCACAGGAGAGGTTTGCCTCAAGAATAGATCCTAGGTATGTAATTTCCTTCTTACTTGTGACAATAATGTCGCCCACTGCAACTGAGAAGTCGTCGGATTTGCTGAGATTATGTTTCGAACCGAAGAGAATGGACTCTGTTTTACCCAGGTGTAATGATAATTTATTATCGGCGAGCCAGGTGCAGATTCTGCCGAGCTCGGAGCTGAGGGTTTTTTCAACCTGCAACCCGTTCCTGTCAGAGACCAGCAGGGCTGAGTCGTCCGCGAACAGGAACAAGTTGCAGTCACATGCTGACGACATGTCATTTACATAAATTAGGAACAGTAACGGACCTAATATGCTTCCTTGTGGAACACCACAGCTCACTGGGAGGGGGGGGGACAGAGTACCGTTTACCTCCACCATCTGTTCTATCCCCTCCAGGTAGGATTGCATCCAGCTCACCGATAGTTTATCAAAACCAATTGCTTTTAGCTTGTCAATCAGAATGGAGTGATTGACAGTGTCGAAAGCCTTTTGTAGGTCCAGCATCACCATGCCGCAGTACATGCCCTCGTCCACCTCTTGTTTGATGTGGTCGCTCAAATAAAGAAGGCATGTGTCAGTGGAGTGGGATGTTCTAAAGCCAGATTGAAATTCATAGATTAGTTTCTTTTCCGCGAGGTACTTTTCGACCTGTTCACATACTATTTTTTCCATGACTTTCGAGATGGAGGTAAGTATAGAAACAGGTCGGTAGTTGCCTGGGTCCAATTTGCTGCCCTTTTTGTGCAGGGGGGTTACTCTTGCAATTTTGAAGTCTTTGGGTACTTTTCCCTGTTTTATGGAGAGGTTAATTATGTGAGCTATGACTGGTGAGATGGCGGTTGCTGTGTCTCTGAGGAATTTGGAGGGGATATTGTCGTGGCCAGTGGCCTTGTTAGGTTGGAGGGCGCTCAGTTTAATGAGTACCGCTGCTGTTGTTACCCTTGCTAGACTGAAATCATCTTTGCGTACCCCTAGGTTTTTGTAGTAGGTCCTGATGTGATCTACTCCAAAAAGCCCTGAGTGGGAGGGTAATTTATTTACAAGAGTTGTGGCTATGTTTGTGAAAAAAATGTTCAAGTACTTGGCCACATCCAGTTTGTCTGTGATGAGCCTGTTATCTGTCTTTATGTTTAAGTTAGAAAATCTAGTTTTGAGTTTTTTACTGCAGCCAAGCTGGTTATTGAGTAATTTCCAAAGTTCACAGGGTTTATTTTTGTTTTCCTCAGTTTTGACATTGATGAAATTCTTTTTGGCAGTTTTGATCATGGAGCTTACGTCATTTCTTAGTCTGTTTCTTTCAATTTTGAGTTCAGTCACGTGGGCCTGGAGTTCACTGCTCGTGCTTTTGGAAAGCATTGACTGACTTTTATGAAACTCAGAGCATTTTTTGTCTCTGGTTTTCATGGCGGTCAGTATGCCGGAGTGCATCCACGGCTCAGCGCGATTTTTTACCCTGGTGGTTCTTAGGGGGGCCAAATCATTGAGTATTGCAGAGAATTTGTTTTTGAAACCAAGCCATGTTTCTTCAACTTGTGTACCACTGAGCTCATCTGACCAGTCCAGGCTCTCCAGTTCTAGGTTAAAGGCCTCGCTAGAGTAGTTTTTGAGGTCTCTAGGTATGACTGTTTTGTGACAGCCGGCCCTTTGTTTTAGCTTTTTGCGGGTACAGAATATCATATAATGATCACTTAAACCGCATGCTATAACCCCTTTACTGGAGATCCTGGACTTGTCAGAGGTCAGAATGAGATCAATGGTAGTTTGTGTTGTTTCACATACCCGGGTGGGTTGGGTGATTAGCTGGCTGAAGCCGTGCAGATCACAAATCCTACTGAAGGACTTGAAGACGGACGTGTCTTTACGTTGCATATCCGTGTTCCAGTCTCCAATAAGAATTGTCTCTACATCCCCCACATCAGCCAAACACCCATCTAATGTATCATAAAAGCCACTCTGTTACGTTATTATGAGTGCTCTGTTTGATTCTGAAATTGTATATATTTATATACATATATGTGTGTGTGTGTGTGTGTGTGTGTGTGTGTGTGTGTGTGTGTGTGTGTGTGGGTGTGTGTGTGTGTGTGTGTGTGTGTGTATCCGCATCTGCAGCCTGTTATTGTCTCATTATACCGCACTGTGAATGAATTAAAAGTAAATATATAAGTGGTCATGAACACATCTGTCCATCACACAGAGGGCTGCTGTGCCTCCTGTCATCATTAATGGGCGTCTCTTTAAAATGACCGTTCAGAGGGGAGGAGTTCTCATTTCTCTAACCGCCTGCTGCTTCCCCTCCTCTCTCCTCGGTTCCCCTCCTCGACTCCTTAGAGAAATGAGAAAGGGCCAAGATGTAGGAAAGGGTGAATTGAAGATGTACGCGTTGGAGAGCTAATCCCCTCCCCCACCCACAGGCTGCTGTTTCATCAGGATACTTTGCTTACAAAAGTTGTAATATGTTTCTCTTTGTTCACGTTTCAAGGACGTGTGTAATGTGCTTTTTCTAGTCATTACAGAAAATGACAAACCCCCTTTAAGGTATCGCATGTAACATGTCACTGCCGTGCCTCTCCTGTAACCCCCATAATGCACCTTGTTTTGTTCAGTAGTCTAAGCATGCCGTTATCTGTTCCTAGAAGCTTCCAGGATCATTGGAGCTGAAAAGGACGACTGCACTCCCCTAGCAGAAAGCAATGATCACAACGCAGCACACATTAGAGCTAATAGCTGAGAGAACGTAAACAGGTCATAAAGGAGAGTGTTGCCTGTCTGGGGTAGACTTATAGTAGCAGGCAGGTAATGAGAAAGCACAAGGAACATCATCGTTATCAGAGCAAATGACCCCTTGTTACTAGAAGAAGCCTTCACTAACCACTGTATGTGTCCCGCTGTTAGGCTGCTGCACTGCCACATACTTTAAATATCAAAGCCAACATCACCTAATGAAAAAGGCTTTCAGCTAAAAGAACATTTATAGCCACGAAAATAAAAAGTTTTAATATATTATAGTATGTGCCGTACATTTACTCAAGTACTGTACTTAAGTAACATTTTGAGGGACTTGTACTTTACTTGAGTATTTCAATTTCTTCCACTCAGGTACAATTCAGAGGTACATCTTGTACTTTTACTCCACTACATTTATGTAGTACCTTTCGTTACTTTGCAGATATAGATTAATGATACACAATATGATCAACACTTAAATGTTAAAACAAATACTTTAGATACACCTGGATTAAATTCACAATTAATTTAAATGAGTTCCACCTTTGCCAGCTTTGATAAACACATCCAAACTTCAATAATTATAATCAAAATATATGGTATATATTATTCTGGAATTGGCCAATCTGCATAATGAGTACTTTATATTTTGGTACTTTAAGCACATTTTGATGCTAATACTTTTGTACTTTTACTTGAAACAGAGTATTCCTACACTCTGGTATTTATACTTTTACTTAAAAACAAGTAGTGAGTACTTCTCCCACCTCTGGCCCCACACAGGGTCAAATGGTAAAGAAGTAGAAATGGTGATGTCACGAACTTGGATACACAGAGGGCCAGAGGTAAAGTATAAGTGATAGGGGTGTAACGGTATCCCTATTCGTCCCGTACCGTCACGGTTCAGACGTCACGGTTCGGCACACGCAGTCACACGACGAATATGTATGGAAGCAAACAAGAGACAGAAGTATTTGAATTTTATTAGTCACCGAATTTATAGCATTGAAAATAATTACTTTGAAAATCATGAATCTGAATTTTTTTTGCTCCGAATTTATCTATGTGAAATAAAAATGTAAAAATTCAAGTTAAAAAAATTCGAATGTTCAAATTCAGATCCCAAAAATTCAAGTGAAAAAAATTCGACGTCAAATATTTCGGTGTTTAAAATTCGATGTAAAAAAATTCGGTGTGTAAAATTCGACGTCAAAAATTGCGATGCAGCCTCATCCGGGCTACTCAGACAGGATAAGCAATCGAGCCCTAATGCAATCAAACCGACTTCTGGCCTATCAGAGCACGGCTTTGTCAGTCATGTGATCACAACAACCCGGGAGGAAAATGACGGAGAACAGCGGGGCTCGCCGCTCGGTAAGTAGTCAGTTTGTGCTCTTTATTTTTACTTGCTCGGGAGGATTTGTATCTTACATTAGCTAGCTAAATGAGTGAAGTAGCCTTGTGCCTTGCTGTTAGCAAGCTCCGTAGTTATCATTAATTGAAGTGAATCACGTTACCGTGTGTGTGTGTGGGGGGTGACGGTTTGCAAAGTAACGTAACGATCACTTCGGTTAGATAAGTCAAGTAGACCATGCTACACTATACGAAATACACTCTTACAAAAGCCCTGCATTTAAACATGTTAATGTTACTTTAGTAAAAGTATGCTAGTATAATTAGGAAAGTGTTGTTAAAGTATTTAAAGTAGACACAAGTTATACTATTATATGATATCATTTGATTTATTGTTATTACCGATGCACGAGTTGACTTAACTGTTGTAGTTGGAGCTCATTTTGAACAATGAGCTAACTAATTATTAATTTCATAATGGTTTAATGTGCTGACTATTTTCTACATTAATAGATTAAGGTCTGGTTTGTTCAAAGTCTCAAAATAGTAGGACATGCTGTCATAATTACCCAGAGTCCGAAGTGACACCTTTACAATGTTAAAGCTGTTAGATAAATGTAGTGACGTAAAAACTAAAGTATTCAAGATAGTGTAGTGGAAAATAGATAATGTTTTTTTTTTAAAAATGTTACCAAAACAAAATCTCTTGTTTTGGACTGACAGTAATGATTCAAGAAATAGTAGATAAATAAATACACACATCAATTTGTTGTGGATGGAACACAACAAATGGTGCTCTTACCTGTGATGCCTCCTCCAAACATGATAACCAGACTGTATCATTCAAACTATAAGTAACAGTTCTAGCTACTTGACTTCAGACAAACAATTCAAAAGACAAAATCAACACAATTTATTGAAAGACCAATCTTTATTTCTCTCCTTTTGTTTGTGTTATTAAACCCTGTCAATCTAAAAAACTGAGCAACTCAACAGTTAACTTTATATTTCTTATCCTCCAAAGCATCTATTACACTATTTGTTCCCCTCTCATATTCACAGAATGGATGATTAGAGACTTTGGGGGAGACCTCAGCTTTATGAACGTCCTGTCTGTTGGTTTGGCCGGAGAGGGCTGAGGGTCTTTCCCTGCGAGGAGGACCAGGCCTGAGGGAGGAGGACCTGCACCAGCTGCACCTACAGAATTTAGCCCATGCTGGACATAGCTGTTACCACCTGCACAGGCCTGTCAATTAACAGATTAACATTGAGTGTAACTTATGTATATTATTTCGTTGTTATTTAAAAAAAAAATGGTGATGGTTCATGCTTGATAACTTTTAGTTCACATTTCAATAAATTGTATTTGCACTCCTTTTGTCCATTATTCTTACTGAAAATGTTAAATTACACATTCACATCTGACTGAAGATTGGCACCATTTATTTATGACGTTGCAAACTCGGCGGTACAAGGCACAAGTATTGTGAAGCTCATATAGTGAGGCAAATGCATTTGATCAGCTGACTTTTATCACATCAGCTTCTCCTTTCCCTCTTGGATGTTCTTCTGGACCCTCAGAGAAAGAGAAAATGGTGAAGCAGTCCTGTCTCTCAGGCGTGTCCTTTCCTAACAGAAATATCAAGAAACATATTATTGCAGAGCAAGTGTGTTATTTAAGAAAGAGGTGTGTTTGTTTGTTCATAAATATAATGATTTTGTTATTTGAATGTGTTTTTTAAATCCAACAGTGTACTACAAAGATAATCAGTTTATGAATAAACCGTTCTAAATTCATCAACATTGAAATAAATGTATTATTCAAATAATATTTAACTGTTATCAAAACTTAGTGCAACTGTAGAAGCTTGCTCTGTCCGGTTGTCTCACTGAAAGACAAAGGGTCGCAGCTCTCACTATGTTCAATAATATTTGCCTTAAATACATTGAAATGTGAAAGTTGAACAAAAAAGTGATGTTGCTTGGTAAAATGTAACCTTTAGCTAAGAAAGTGCTCTCAACATCACTGATGTGTAGGTGATCTAGTATTCAGTCATGTTTAATGGCATGTCTCTCAGTGTATTAGAGTAATTACTTTATGCATTCTTTGTAAAGTATGAAAAAGGTATATGCACCTTGTAATCCGTGCTGAAGTTCTCTGCTGTGATGAGTCCAGATCTGTCTCTCCTCCTCTGGTCCAGCCTGTCTGGATCACCTTGAGGACACTTTGAACAAACAGATGTAAAGTTACATGCGTGGCTTACAGACTTCTTTACATGCAAACTACTTTTTTATCTTCTTTTAAAAACAGGTCATAATCTTATTGTTATACTTAAGAAATTGCTGGATATCACAGTCCTTATACTGTATCAGTTTGATTGAGTATTATTGTGTAGGTCCTATTTATTTTACTGTTACTTTGGATGAGGTTTTCATGAGTCAGTCAAATTAATTTGTTTTCATGCCATATTCATATGTATCACACACCTAAGGGTAAGACACAAACCTATTGAACAAATGCAATGGATAAGCTTCATTTCCACTGAAGTCACAGATAACGTCATATCTACTATTTAAACATAATTTCCTTGTCACTAAAGCATTGACTACGCTATTCATCGTCCTTAAATGCAGGCATTAAGTTACATGTTCCGTTGTACAGCCACGATAAGGCTGTTTCTCAAGTGTGATGATAATACAATTAAAAGAGGCATTGGTAATAATATTAAAAACAACAATGTTTGGGTCGGATAGGCGGTTAGCTGCAATAAATAACTCCAGTTCAACAAACCATATTATAATATCTAAGGGAGCGTTATTTCTGGACCATCTTGAAATGTGACGTTCATATTTTAAAGATACACACATTTCATTGTGAGGTTGATTTAATATACACTAAGCCTCTCTTCAACAATACGTTGACGTTAGCTAGTCTATTTTATGCTATAGTAGAGCATAGCGAATTTAAATGAACCTTAACAATGCGTACAGTAACCTAACTAGCAAACTAACTATCTAACGTACAAGGATGACCTTATTTTAGCAACCTCGCACAGAAGCCTTTTGGTATACAGTAGCATCCCACTTAATGTTTTACACTCTTGGATGCTACGCATAGCATCGTTAGCACAGATGGAGCTACGATTGCTCAAATGCTAACCCAACTCTAAACATTCATTAACGTTAGCTTAATAAAAACACCAGTAACATAACATAAAGTACGCAGGGTTGACTTACCGAAGAAACTGCATTCATGGACGGTCTGTTTCAACCGCAGATAAATCCTATATTTGCAGGACGAATAGTCCACCAGGAGCCAACACAACAAACACGGCCGAGTTCAAGTAGTGTTCTCCTCATGCGCTGAGCCGCTGTAGCATCACGGAGCTAACAGTGAGACAGAGGAGCTAGGAGCAGCAGTCCCGTTGTCATGAAGGGGGAATCTAACTATATACAGAATATGTTTTTGTGGATCCAGGCTAGAAACATGTTCATTTTCTGATGTTAAGTTGGACATTTTAACATAGGGTCTACGGGAATTGCTCCCATCTGCATCCATCGCCTACAGTTTGCAGCATTGGGCTTCACCGCACTGTCCCGGGGTTTGCCGCTTGGCTCTGATAGGCCAGAAGTCGGTTTGATTGCATTCGGACTCGATTGCTTATCCTGTCTGAGTAGCCCGGATGAGGCTGCATCGCAATTTTTGACGTCGAATTTTATACACCGAAATATTTAACATCGAATTTTAAACACCGAAATATTTGACGTCGAATTTTTTTCACTTGAATTTTTGGGATCTGAAGTTGAACATTCGAATTTTTTTAACTTGAATTTTTACATTTTTATTTCACATAGGTAAATTCGGAGCAAAAACATTCGTATACATGATTTTCAAAGTAATTATTTTCAATGCTATAAATTCGGTGTCTAATAAAATTCAAATACTTCTGTCTCTTGTTTGCTTCCATAAATACGCCTTTTTTTTTATGAGTGGGAAAAAAGTGTCATTCAGGGCAGTATCCACTACACTATATATAATCCAGGTGGCGGTATTGCGCCTAAAAGCTGTTTGCCAGCCGCCCTTAAACAACAAATGAAGAAGAAGAAGAAACACAACAACAAAACGAACAAAATACAAGAAGAAGAAAAGTTAGTATGGCGATTTCAGATAACACAGGAGCTAGAACCCACCTGCTTCTTTTAAATCAGCTGTGTGGGAACATTTCGGGTTCCCTGTGGACTACAATAACGATTAAGTGTGCGAGTGGTGGATCGGACGAGGACGGTGTGGCGCCGTTGTTCTACAGCGGTGCGGTATGCTAATGGTAACACACGCCAAACATGCTAAATCATATCAGAAGGCATCACCCAGATTTGCCAATCACCGGAGCCCGGCAAAAGACAACAGCCGTTCAGCAGCTTTTCCTCGCTGTTTTTATAAACCAATAGAAATGAAAGCCGTGAGACCAAAATAAATAACGGAAGCTTTTGGCATATGTTTTTCAACGACTTTGCGCTCTTGAAACACTTTCTTATTATTTATGATGTCATATTTTCAAGACATTCTTTTTAGCTTTACAGCTTGATGAAACCTTTTTGTTTGACATCAGCCATTATAGATAATATGGCCATCTGAGTGTACTGTGTATGGTTTGTTTTTAACTGTTTAATACAGTTCATTATTCAAAAAAGAGTTCTTTATTTTTAAACTGAAACTTGCACTACTGTTCAATCATAAATAACAACAAACCTGGAATTATGCATTTGGGACTTTTTTTTGCTTTTTCTTGTTGTACCGAACCGTACCGAACCGTGACCTCCAAACCGAGGTACGAACCGAACCGTGACTTCTGTGAACCGTTACACCCCTAATAAGTAATATACTTTATTTTCCAAAAAAGGTATACAAAAAGAAAATAACACTCTTAACGAGGTGACAACAAAGGCTCCAATAAGGCACAACAAAAATCGCTCACAACGTGAGGAACAAAACTTACAAAAAGTTTCAGGAGCATAAATCAGGCTTGTGACAAGAAGCATTCGCTGATGAGCGGAGTACTGACATGAGGACAAGACCAACTGACAAACAACAAGGGGAGACTGGGGAATTTAAGCAAGAGGTAACTGGGCACAGGTGGAAACAATCAGGGGCGGGGCTGGCGCTGATGAGCGCGGGAGACCCACACAGGGTGTTTCTCAATCTCGAGTAAAGCTGCTGCAGAGCCACTATTTCAAGCATACTACGCCATCGAGTGCCGCCGAAGTGCTGTTCCAATCTCCAGCATACTTGGATATCTACCGAGCCCGGCGTACTAAAATCCCCACAATGCTTTGCGCACTGACCAATTTCCCCAAATCTGTGGCGGAAACTGTAAGGCGGGGCTTCTCATATGATGCACACCTGCACCCTTGCTAGCCTGTTCCACTCTTTGTTTTCCGAATGCCAGGAAGTATTCTTGCCTCGCTTCTGAAGCAAGATGCTCGGCAGACATGTGCTATCAAGCAAGCGTACTCAACATTGAGAAACACCCACAAGGGTAGGGAGTCAAGGAACCTGGAATGAAACGTAACAGTTGAGTGTCAAAACAAAACAGGAAGTGGGAGACAATACAAGAATTGACTAAACAACAACATAAAACGTGACTGACTCAACACTTTTGACGGGACACAACAGGTGATATCTACATGAATACATCAGACAGTAATTGTGAGGTGCTCATGTTCTTTAGCAACATCCACATTGCTTTAATATGTTCTCTAAAGGCCTGCAGCTGTATGCACTGAGTCATGGCGAAGGTGTAATGTATTTGATTAAGGTGTGCAGATATGGAGAGTACATGGAATGGATGGATATAGAGGGGGTGTGGATACAGAGGGCAGGGGGAGCAGAAAGAGAGAGAGAGGAGACCAGAGGACAAAAGAGCAGCTGTGAACAATTGAATACAAGCAGATTCAAAGAGATCTCCTGACCAGATAAGCAGCATCATCAGTCGTTTTTCAGAAGACGGCTGATATCTGCGCAAAGCTAATCTGGTAAAAGCAGTATATGGCTTAAACAAACAGGTTATACACATCCGAGCACAACCAACAGCAAAAGTGTACACCTTTCAAAGAAGCTGAAAAACTGCAAGAACAAACGAGCAAGACTCTATGAATCACAACAATTGATGATGGGACGATGCATTTTGACAAAACCATCATTCATGGTGTTCCATAAAGAGACAGAAGTAGTTGTTTGAAAAAGAAGAAGAAGATGAGAGAAATCCGGCCTATTGTGTGATTTGTGAGGCAATCCTCAGGGTTAGTTTAAAGATTTGTCGGATATGAAGTGGTGGACACAAAGAAGCTTCAGACATACAACAGTGAGGTATTTTCCGTCTTCTAACTATCAAGAAATACCATTTTTTAAATGTATATCCCTTACAGTATGTTGTTCATAAAAGTTTCTGCAGGCCTCTGCAGATCCGAGAAAAAACATTAAGATTACCTTTCAACACAGAACCTTAACGAAAATAAGTACTTCCCCCCCTTCCAACCTTAGCGAGAGTCGGGAGATTATTCGTTTTAAATATTATGACCCACATGTTAAAGGCAACAAACAACATTTAGGAACCCCATATAAAGAGTTTGGTGTGTGAACGTTTTCTTTGTTTACCTTTCTGTCTGTTTATGGATGTGTATGCATGAGAGTTAATCAGCCCGTCCAGCATCCTCCTGGATCTTCTTAATAAAGTTTTGTACCATTTCTAACCAAAACTGTGTACACATTTGTTTTTTACTTCAAGGCAAGGGAACAGGAAGTGGTGAAAGGTTATTTCCTGGATTTAGGACTCCTCCATGCATCGATGTCTCAAACATAAAGGTATGATACCAGGTGTCCACGCATTACATTACACAACACTTCATTTAGCACACTCTTTTATCAAAAGTGAATTGCATTGAGTGCAATCAATCCTGAATATACAAACTCAGAACACTAAGAAACCTGCAGGTACATTTGCTTCGAAAAAACAAGACCATTTGAAGTGCTGGTGCATCAGTCTCCATTCACCTTAAACTTTAAGTACTACAACTTTGTTTTGGTTACGGTTATTAGCCATTGTATGTAGACTTTCTCCGTCCTGATTTCAATGAGGAGCTTGTTCGACTGTTTTGGATCCAGGAAAGAAAACAGGAGTTTTTTGTTTTTTGTTTCTGGGTCCAACTCGCAGTGAAGGAGAAGCAAGTGAAGAAGAAATGTCTGAATATCTACTTCTCTGACGGTCTGTGTCTCTCAATATTCATAATGGCACTAGGGAAGAGGCAAAACTGAACCGACAAACACTTTGAATCAAACCAAGAGCTCCAAAGGCAAAACAAATCCAGATATGATAATTCTCCAAAAGTATTTTCTAAATTGTTGGCTGTTGAGAAGAGAGGCTTGTCATCATCTGCTGCAGAGGCTCTTTAACGTGACAGCCAAACAGCCTTCTCTGAAAACAGGGATGATCCTTCCCCTTTGAACACACTTTTAAGGACGAAGGATATGGATCATGTGTGGTGTGATTATGTTATGTTTTTCATTCTGTGTACGTCTCTGAGCCTTTCATGAGACCCAAGGTCGCTTTACAAAGAAGAACAGGAGTAGAAATAAACATAACAAAAACAAAAGGCAGTCAGACAAACAGTCAGACAGACAAAACAACAAATAGATTAGGGGCCAAAGGCCTTAGCAAACAGATGGGTCTTGAGGGCCCTTTTGAAGGCGTCAAGTGTGGGGATGTTGCGGATCTCCGCAGGGAGAGCGTTCCAGAGGGTGGGGGCTACCATATTGAAGGCTCTGTCCTCCAAGGTTCGCAGGTTGGTGCGGGGGGTGGTAAGCAGGCCAGAGTCTGAAGACTGCAGGTACCGGGGTGGGGCATGTGGGAAGAACAGCGAGCCAGCTAGCAGCTAGCACCATTAGCCTGCTAGAAACCGGACCTCGGACCTCAGCAGCGGTGATGGAAAACAGCCCAGTTGAGATGGCAGGGCTGAGGGGGGATTCGTGGATAGTCCTGGGAGTGTGGCAGAGAGGAGCCCAGTCGGGGTATTCTTGAACGGGGATTCCACGGATAGCAGAGTACGACGGTGAGCTCGTTTTGCTAATGGCAGGACGGCAGAGGCTAGGAGCAAAACAGCAGCCAAACAAAATGGGCTGAGCAACCGAGATGGCAGAAACACAAAACCAGAACAGAACAATCTTTTCGCTGTGTATGTGAAACATTTTTTACGGCAGGGAGTGATAGACACGAGGAATAAGCGTCGGCATGAAGAGCGGCGAAAAACACGCTAGCGTCCCCTCTAGCCGACTTCCTGTGTAATAGATATAATGGAATATGTTTTGTTGTTGTGTCCACGATCATCAGGAGACGTGGAAATGGCCCAAATAGTGAGATGTTGGAGCATCTCCTAAGGCTGCTATTTTTACAACTCATGTGACCAAAATAAGCAGCTTATAAAGCACTGGGAGAAGCAGAAGGAGACTCTAGACTCAGCAGTCACTAACTGTACCAGCCTGAAGCGCTCAACCAGTAGATCATCAGTTCATCTGAAGACAGTTTTAATGGATTGTGTAGCATTCTTTTTCTGAAGCCCTTCGTTCTCCTCTCTTTTCTTTGGATCGATTTGTTTCAACTTGTTTTCAAGCCTACACAAAGGTTTTGTTAGAGCACTTAGGGTGCGTTCACACTGGACCCGAAGCAAAGACTTGTGGGAATTTGAACGCAACATCATTTGTGTTTACTAGAGTCAGTCCTGGACTCGGACTCGAGTGCAGAATTTTGTGACTTGCGACCCGACTCGGACTTGCGCACTGATTGACGCGGACTCGAACTCTGACTCGTGAATTCTCGCGCACAATGACTCTGACTCCACTTGTATATTGACGCTCCGACTTGGACTCGGATTCGAGCAAGTTTTGTCTCGAGTCAGATGTACTCTGTCCTGGCGTGTGCACCTGCGAGGCGAGTTCAGTTACTGGGCGCACCCCCGCTATTCCAGTCTAAAGATGTCCAGAGACACACCCCGGAGAGAGCGCGCTTGTGAACTGTCAACGGGGGGGTGGACGCTCGCTTGTGAACTGCAACCTCTGCTGCCATGCCAAACACAGTCTGTGGATTGTACATTATAACAACTGATATTTGTCTAGTTTCTGAACAAAGATTAGGAACTGTGTCAATGGCAACTGTTCTGATTCCACGTCAGTTTTCTCGAGTTGAAAAAATGAAGTCTGGCTGCGTTAGTCGCTTCATTCGCTTCAGATGCGGCGCCCAGGGCGAATTAGCTTCTAACTGCAACTTTGCATTGACTTTACATGTTATCACTACGCGCAAAAAATGTGCTTTGTGTCCGGTGTGAATGCCCCAATACTCTGAACACTCAATGTAATAATACGATCTGGGTCTGGCACAATATTGGGACATTTGAATGGTGACTTGCTCAAGTATGCTCAAAACAGAAGCGTTTGACCTGAGGGAGTAAAGGCCACCTCCCTGTCCCCAGCTTCACCCACTCACTGCCTGATTCCTCACTGACGCCCCTTGGTCCTACCAACTACCTGAAGAAGAGCCACTGATCCACTCTCTGGGTCACTCTCTCTCTCCTTCCTGCCGCAGCACTAGCTTCCATACAGAGCTGGCCAACAGATTAGCAGTATGTAACTGCTTGAACTCAGATGATAAGGCAGACAGGGGAATAAGAAACAAGCCGGGCATAATAGCAATGCGCAGCTATCTGAGAAGTGAATTGCTATCAAAATACAGAACGAGGGCTCTGTTCTGGAAGCTTCTTTCCGAGTTAAAAAGTTTCTTCAGCTCTGACAAGGTCATATACGTATCACGTATCGAGATGGTGAATAAAAATCATAGACTTTTTCTTCACCTCCGCCTTCCTGGCATTTGGAGTGCTTACCTCGGGGCAAAGACAGACAAAGGCAGCCAATAGCTTTGATGGAAGAGCCAGGATAAATATTTGATGCTATTGACTGCTTGTTGCTCAGAACAGAGTGATGGAGCTACACCCTGACATCGTAAAAGGAAGTCTCTTTCCAGCAAACTGCTTCAGTGTTATCTGTAATCATTGGAAAAATTGATATCTAGGCTAAAAGCTGATTTTGGTTCAATACTAGAAACATCTATAAATGCTTGGGAAATGCTGAGTCAGCTAATAAAAAAGAGAATGAGGGAATGAGTTTTACCAAATGATGCAGTGCACTAAGAACACAATGAAAGTTTCTTTCATTTGAATTAAAATCTACTGTGCTCATGTTTTAAAGGTCTCCTATCATGCTATTTTTAGGCATATATTATAGGTCTCAGATATATAAAAATATATAAAAACATGTCTCTGATGTGTTTTGCTCAAAATACCAAACAGATCATGCATTTTAGACATCCCTCCCATCCCTCTATTTCAGGACAGTTAGAGAAACGCTGATTTTGGGTCCTTAGCTTGAAAAACAAAAAGAGGAGGGGGAGCTTGCACAGAATTATACGAGATACTCAGCTAAACTCTGCCGTGGTTAAACACCATATCATGTTCCAAAACACATCAAGGATTATGTCTGAAACAGTATGGAGCTCAAATGCTTTTTCTGTTGCGGGTATACCACAAGGTGAGTTCATTTTTATTTCCTGCTTTTTTGACACGTACTCTCTCCAGTACAGGTTAGCATGCTTGCTAATGTAAACAAAGACCGTATTACGTCCAAAACACGTCGGGCATTGTTTCTGATAGCGACGTTTCTGATAGGGCCGTGGTTTTATAAAGTGTATTCTTAGACACTCTTCTGAATATATGTCTTTTCTATCTATCTCTCTCT